>NW_020664447.1:80280038-80287981 GCF_002925995.2 Terrapene triunguis
GGGGGGGGGGGGGGGGGGGGGGGGGTTAGTTTGTTTTCTGCTGCTGAAGGTTAACAGGAAAACTGCAGCACTCAACATGCTTTGCTTGGTATGTGGGAAAGGAGGGCGCAGAAGCGGAAAGACAATGGTTTACCATGGCCGCATGCAAGCCGAATTCTGTTGCCCGGACCTGCGTCTGTGATCTCTAGCAGCAAAGCCCCAGGCACTCAATATTAAGAGGCAAAATGCGACCTTGCACAGAAATCACATGTGCTATGTAATGTGAATAGTGTTGGTCACCGTGAAAGAATATAAGCATTGTTCTGCAAAATGTATCTTTTTAAAAAATTCTCTCCTTTTTTCCCTCCCTCCAGCAGCTGCAAATTCTTCAAGCCTCCGTCCCGAAGGCTATCTCAGATAAGGCATCGGAAAAAGAAGACGCCAGACGAGATGTTCGCAGAAATCATGGAATCCACCCGCAGTGAAAGAGCGCATCTGAATGAGTGGAAGGACACAGTTTCAAAGTATAGGAAAGAAGCCAGTGAACGTGAGGACAGGAGGGACCAACGTGAGGACAGGAGAGACGCTCGAGATGAGAGGTGGCGGCAGGAAGATCAGAGGAGGCAGGATGCAATGCTGGGGCTGCTGCGTGAGCAAACAGACATGCTCCGGCGTCTGGTGGAGGTTCAGGAACGGCAGCAGGATAACAGAGTGCCGCTACAGCCCCTGTATAACCCCCCTCACCATGTTCCATAGCCTCCTCACCCGGACATGTAAGAACGCGGGGGGGGAGGCTCCGTACACCCTCCCATTTCACCCCAGTGGACAGCCCAACCAAAAGGCTGTCATTTTTTTAACCTTTTTTTAGTGGCCTTTTCCTTCCCGCCGATCCTCCTCCCAAACCCCACCCGGGTCCTCTCCCTCTTTTTATAATCAATTAATAAAGAATAAATGATTTTTAAACAATAGTGACTTTATTTCCTTTGAAAGCAAGCTGGGGGAAGGGGGAGGGTGGGTTCCTTACAGAGAATGAGTCAATAAAGGGGGCGGGTTTTCATGAAGGAGAAACAAACAAATTTCACACTGTAGCCTGGCCAGTCATGAAACTGGTTTTCAAAGCTTCTCTGATACACAGCGCTTCCTGGTGTGCTCTTCTAATTGCCCTGGTGTCTGGCTGCGTGTAATCAGCAGCCAGGCGATTTGCCTCAGCCTCCCACCCCACCATAAAGGTCTCCCCCTTACTTTCACAGAGATTATGGAGCACACAGCAAGCAGAAATAACAATGGGGATATTGGTTTGGCTGAGGTCTGAGCGAGTCAGTAACTATCGCCAGCGACCTTTTAAACGGCCAAATGCACATTCTACCACCATTCTGCACTTGCTCAGCCTGTAGTTGAACAGCTCCTGACTCCTGTCCAGGCTGCCTGTGTATGGCTTCATGAGCCATGGCATTAAGGGGTAGGCTGGGTCCCCAAGAATAACTGTTGGCATTTCAACATCCCCAACGGTTATTTTCTGGTCCGGGAAGTAAGTCCCTTGCTGCAGCCGTTTAAACAGAGTAGTGTTCCTGAAGACGAGAGCATCATGAACCCTTCCCAGCCAGCCCGCGTTGATGTTGGTGAAACGTCCCTTGTGATCCACAAGTGCTTGCAGCACCATTGAAAAGTACCCCTTGCGGTTTATGTACTGGGTACCCTGGTGCTCCAGTGCCAAGATAGTGATATGGGTTCCATCTATCGCCCCACCACACTTAGGGAATCCCATTGCAGCAAAGCCATCCACTATGACCTGCACATTTCCCAGAGTCACTACCTTTCGTAGCAGCACCTCAGTGATTGCTTTGGCTATTTGCATCATAGCAGCCCCCACAGTAGATTTGCCCACTCCAAATTGATTCCCGACTGACTGGTAGCTGTCTGGCGTTGCAAGCTTCCACAGGGCTATCGCCACTCGCTTCTCAACTGTGAGGGCTGCTCTCATCTTGGTATTCTGACGTTTCAGGGCAGGGGACAGCAAGTCACAAAGTTCCATGAAAGTGCCCTTACGCATGCAAAAGTTTCGCAGCCACTGGGAATCGTCCCACACCTGCAACACTATGCGGTCCCACCAGTCTGTGCTTGTTTCCCGGGCCCAGAATCGGCATTCCATGGATAGAACCTGCCCCATTAACAACATGATCTCCAAAGCACCGGGGCCCGCGGTTTGAGAGAATTCTGTGTCCATGTCCATGTCCTCATCACGCTTGTCGCTGCGCTGCCGTCGCTGCCGCCTCCTCGCCTCGTTTTTCAGGTCCTGGCTCAGCATAAACTGCACGAGAACGCGCGAGGTGTTTACAATGTTCATGACTGCTGTCTTGAGCTGAGCGGGCTCCATGCTTGCCGTGGTATGGAGTCTGCAGTGTTCACCAAGGAAAAAAGGCGCGAAATGGTTGTCTGCCGTCCGTTGCTTTCATGCAGGGAGGGAGGGAGGGGTGAGGCTGTACCCAGAACCACCTGCGACAATGTTTTTTGCCCCATCAGGCACTGGGATCTCAACCCAGAATTCCAATGGGCGGGGGAGACTGCGGGAACTATGGGATAGCTACCCACAGTGCAACGCTCCAGAAATCGACGCTAGCCCCGGTACATGGACGCACACCGCCGAATTAATGTGCTTAGTGTGGCCACATACATTCGACTTTATACAATCTGTTTCCAAAATTCGAATTATATAAATTCGGATTAATCTCGTAGTGTAGACATACCCTTAGAGATGTTCTGCAGAAAGAATCTGCCAGATTTAGATGTAGCTTGGATGTGAAAACCTAAAGAGAGGTCCAAGTCAAAGGTGATGCCTAGGTTATGGGCTTGAGTGACAGGCAGAATGATAGTGATGTCCACAGTGGTCGAGAAAAGAGGTAGGAGTGTGGGTTTGTGGGGGAAAGAAGGAAAGGAGAAGAGTGAGGGAGGGAATAAGTGAATGCAAAGAAAAGCAGGAGATATGGGTTCACTTAGTCAAATGGAAGAGTTAGAGAGGGAAGAGCAGATGAGAAAATCTGTGTCTGTGAGAAAGGAGAGAGTCCTAAGAGTGAAAGGGGGAAGAGAAAGCAAGATAAGGGAGGGGAAAAGGTCACATTGTATTTTGTCAATTTTCTCTTGGAAGAAATTGGTGAGATCCATCCTATGAGGAGAGAGAGGTGGAGGTAGGAGAAATGGGAACGTTTGAGGAGTGAGTCAAAGGTGGTAAAAAGGTCGCTGGGATTACAGGCATGGGTTTCAGTTAATTTGGAGAAGTAGTTTTTTAGCTAGGAAGGTGGTAGAACTGAATGAGACGGAAAATTTTATAGTGGAGAAAGCCGTGTCACAAGATTTCCGCCAGAAAGACTCCACAGCATGATAGCAGGAGAGGAGGAAGTGGATGTTGGGCTGGAGAGTTGGGTTCTGCAAATGAAATCATGGTTGTCTAATCTATTAGAATTCTCTGAACAGGCCAGTATAGTAGTCGATTAACAAGACCCAGTTAACGTAATTTATTTTGGCTTTGACAAAGTACTTACCAAGAAACTATTGAAAAAACTAAGTAGTTTGAGAGGCAAAGTACTGTCATGGATCAGAAACTCCGAGACAAAAAAATACAGAGTAAGAATAAATGGTCAATTTTCATCATGACAAAAGGTTAACAGCAAACTGCTTGAGGCTCTGGGCTAGGTCTGGTGGTGGTCATTAGATTTGTTAATTTGGGGGAAAGGGGTGAGCAGTGACTGTGAGGTGGCAAAATTTGCAGATGACAGTTGTTTGAGTTAAATAAGACTGGGAGAAGCTTCAGCACAGACTTAACTTAGGTGAATGAGCAACACAGTGGCAGATGTAATTCAGTGTTGACAAATGTAAAGTGCACATAGGATTTTAACTATTCTCACACCTTACTGGATTCTGGTTAGCTAGAACAACTCAAGAAAAATACAGCATTTTTGAGGACAGCTGAATGAGGACCTCTGTTCAATATGCCGCAGTGGTCAAAAAAGCAAACAAAATATTAGGGTGCATAAGGAATGGGATAGAAAATATCTTATAATGCTGTTCTATAAATCAAAGATATTCCCTTATCTGAAATACTGTATTCAGTTCTGCCACCCATTCTTTAAAAGGACGTGTCAGAATTAGCAAAGGTTCAGAAATGTGCGATGAAAATGATTAGAAGGGTGGAAAAACTCTCATGAAAAAAGATTAGGACTGTTTACCTTAGGGAGAAGACATAACAAATGGTATGGAGAACGTAGATCAGCAACTGCATCATATAGAAGCAAAGACAATAATTTGGGGGGATAAGATTTTACTAATAAAGCTGAAAATGTTTTAGATGGACTTGTTATAAAGCAATATTTGATCTTCTCTTTTTACTTAACAAAATAGTCTTGACTGAAAATAATATATGGATAGTTGGGGTAGGAAGGAAATATGGCAAACATTTTCAACGCAAATTTTAATCCTCTTCCTAAAGTAAATGTACATAGGAGCATGAGCAAAGATTCTTGAATATTAGTTTGTATTTGGCAAATAACTTTTTTGGCCAACTGTTTTGCATTTTGATTTCAGGCACAGAGAGATCAGAAAAAGGATCGTCCTCTTATGCGACGCAAGTCAGAACTGCCTCAGGATATCTACACCATGAAAGCCTTGGAATCCCATTGCAGAGCTGATGAGCTAATATCACACGATGGGCATTAGACTATTACAGTGAAATATTATTTTGGAGGAAAACTTTTTTCTGGACTCGGTTCTACAGTAGAGAACTTACTTTTTTGTGCCATACCAATCAGTTACACAAAAGTCAAAGCTTTCTTCAACCCAGTTCTGTAGGCAATAACTTAATACAGTATGCAGCTCAAGATTAGTAGTTCAAACAATGGTAAATTACTTGATTCCATATGCAGAACCATGGGTTGACTAGTATTAGGTGGCCACGTTTTTCTGGTGGTGTTGTCAAAGTACCAGTTGGTAACATGCATAGTTTTATAGTAGTACTTGAGAATAACATTCTGTAAGTTATTTCCACCAAAATTGAAGTCATTTGAATGACTGATAGTTGGTACTATGATAACACTGTTTTCAAAAGCAAAATTCTTTCAGATTTAAGTATTACATGTTTTTCTAAGACTTCTCAACTTTGAAATTGTTTCCACATTACTATTGTCTTGTAATATACCAGCAGTTTTGAAAATATACAGTTCTTTACTTTCCTATTATAAAACACAGCTTACAAAATGGTAACTTCATGACAATCCTCAATCATGGTTGCTTTCTAAGAGTTCTGTAAATTGTTTCTTTACTTAGGATAAAGACATATATATACCATGTCCTAGTACTTTACATGTATTTAAAGCCATATTTTCCAGTCTTTAGTATGTAATACAGCACCAGTATTCCAAAAGTCAATTGGTAGAAGAATTTGTTTCCTAAAATGAAAATTTATCTACCTTGACTGGGAATAAATTGAATATAAAAATATTTATATTTTGATTTTCATTCCTTGTTTTCAGTTTAGTAAAACACTGTTTCTCCCTTATCTGAGCTTTTAATACTCAGCATTTTTTCTTGGGCTCTAAGAGTTCAATATTCTGTGGCAGATACCATGATGTCATTTAAGTTGCATTAGTCTTCTCAGACAGACAAACATTGTTGCCTTTCAGTGAAACACAACACCAATAGCTTGTATTATAAAGTAAAAACAGGTAAAAGATGTGAGTTTAAGAGCTGATAAATCAACAGTGACCGTAGTTTTACGTGAATATATTTTTGTGTGTTGTAAAGAGCACATATATTACAAATACACCTCACAGGTAAAATGAAAATGCATCTGAGTTGCTGATGATCTTCAAATGCTGCTATATATTCCACAAGATTACTTGCATGTAATGAGCTTTTTGTTGTAGATGGAAAAGCACGGGAGGAAAATCTCTTTAAACATATAGTGCTTTGTCTTCAATATTTGATTTCTCTCAGGGTGGCCAGTATTTTGACTTACTTATCCTGCTTAAGAGCTGTTTGAGATGTGTTCTGCTATTCTAAATGGGTGACTAGTTTCTTTTGTCTCTGGCAGTAACATAATATAACTTTAATGTTTAATGTCTTGATGCATAAACAGATAAAAATGTGGCTTCTTTAAAAATAGTTTGTTTTATTTTTAAAAAAAAAAGTCTCCTGCATCCATAAAAATATTGTGCAAAGCAGACATTCATTGTGCAGATGTAGTGCCTGCTGTCTGTTGGTTGCATTGAAAATACAATGTCCAATATGTATTACATTGTCTATTGGAAAAAGTCATTTTAGTGGGTGGGAATTATTGCTAAAAAAAAAAAAAAACCTAAATTGAAAGACCACCTAAAGCTTCAAGTGGAAAAGTCCACTGTGTGTGAAAACACTTCCTGTTAAACTTGAAAGAGAATATGCTTTACCATTATGATAAACTATATTAAAACCGTTTAAAGATGCCTTCTCCTTTTGAGGGAAAAAGGGTGCTTTTTTAATTGTATAAAGCAATGTCTATGTATTTTGATATACCATTGTTTGAACTTCCATCTTTAGCTGGTAAATTATCAAATAATTTGATTTTGGGTGTTCAATATGTTTGTGCAAGAGGTTTCTGGAAAGAAGTACTCTTATTTTACCCTAGGGAAAAAACTTGTATATCAATGTTTGATTGTGTAACGCTCAACATATAAGAACATCTTTTACTGTCTAGATTTTATTTCTGTTCTTTACTGAAGATAAACATTCACCAAAAAAAAAGGGAGGGAATACAATATTTTTTTTTTTTTAATTAAAGTTTGTCAGAAATTCACACTTGAGGTTTTGGGCCATAGAACATTTGCCTAGACAGTATTCCAAAAATTATCAGCACTGATTGTTTGGCTTGTTTGTTACCATCATTTATATATTTTGTATAGTCATGTACTAAACTACTCTAAAACTACTACATCCAAAATAAAAAGTAAAAATAAAGTAGAATTTTGGTGGCTGTTCTTCTTCATAAAGTTCTGTGTTTGACACCTTTCCATGTTCTCAAAAATTACATCTGTACATCAGAAATGTCAAAAGTAATATTACAAGTGTCTTTTTAGTGTGGCTTTAGTATGGCTTTATTTTAATATTGTACATACATTGTACTTTGTTTTATGGTAATAAGTAATAAAAATGTAGACTTCATATTTTGTACAGAATGGTCCTATGTACAGAATAAAAAGTTCCTAGAAACAGCAAAAATAGGTAAGTGGCACAATTATTTTTCATTAGACAATATCTGTAACTTTGTTTTAGTAAAATGTTAAGTTCAAATGTACCTACATATTTTTTAACATTTTGTAATTCAGATTTTGTTCTGACCTTGTTTATGAAGAACAACCTTCATACACCTGCCATTTATTATGCTCTTTTATCTAATTTTAAAATTCTAAAAATGGTGTATTATATGGACTAAATAAAGAACATGTGAATTTTACTTGCTGATCATGAAACTAAATTTAGCACAGAACCTTCTGGTGAGTGTGCAGATTACCACTGGTTTAAAAATCATCCACAATTTTGAGACAATAGCACATAAGTTAAAGAATAAAATTGCAGTTCAGTATTGGTGCCTTTGTGAATATTACAAGTAAATTTATGGTAAGTCTTAGAAATAAATCAGCATCAAGTTCTGGTTATTCTCTACCATAAATAACCTTAATTTTTAGTGCAGGTATCAAGTACTGCATTAAACACAAAAACTATTTTGAAGAATCCCTCAAACCATCCTACAAATACCAAAGAAAAACACCTCTTATACCACATTAGCTTCCCTATAAAAACTTGAAATAAGTATCTGTTGGAAGGATTTCTAGCAAAGCAGCAGCAAAATTAAGGATTCCCAGTAAGACAGAAAAGGAGAGGACAGCATCAGATGGTGCAAATAGATGCAGCAAATACATTTTTTTTTAATCTAGATTTTT
>NW_020664447.1:80312981-80318779 GCF_002925995.2 Terrapene triunguis
CAAAGCTCACCAAGCAAACCAGCTCTATCCTTTTGCTATTTCTCTGACTGAAAGTGTCTGTATGTATGAATGGACCTATGAGAAGGTGGAAGAGCCTAACACTATTTCTCTGCTGGTAGCTGGTCTAAAGAAGGAAGTGTAGGCTTTGATTGGAGAAGGTATTGCCCTGGTGTGGGAGTCATACAAACTTGACCCCTATGTACAACACCTAGCAGAGATTGTCTTCAGCTTCCAAGAAAAGGTTTGTTCTACTGATTATGTTCTTTTTTCCAAGTGAGACTCTGCATATATTGGTGGCAGTTGAGTTTATCAGCAACAAAATAGTTTAGTTTTGGATTGTATATTATTCAGGACAACAGCTGTCTTCCTCTTGGAAAATAATCTAACTGTGTGGAATCTAAGCAATAGTTGCATAATGTCTCATAGTATTGAAGAAGTCACTGAGCAGAGAAACAATTGACAAGATGTATGCCCTCAGATTATTACCTGGTAATGTTGCAAATGTTCTCTTTTGGGGGGTGGTAGAGAAACCATATCTTATAAAAAATGCTAATTTAGTAAAGTAGCTACTGAAACTTTTCAGTTCATGATTATAACACGAACACACTTTGTATTAATGCTTTATATTCTAGTATAGCATCAGTTACATTTTAAAAATCTGTGTGCATGTTTCTTAGTATCTCTTTTTTAGATTAAGGGAATTGGCCAAATTCTGACATCTCCATTATCAAGCAAGTTCCCAGAGACTTCAGTAAGTTTCAATGAATGAACATAGAGTAATGACTCACCCCCTCGCAAGAATGGATGTAGCTCTGTTTGTGAGAGAGGGATGTTTTATCACTTCCATCAACATGGCAGACTGATCTCTGCAAAGTACTAAAATTAAATTTTCCCTTAGGTGGATGATCTCATTATTGAAGAAAAAATAGACCTGGAAGTTTGATCCTTGGAAACCTGCATGTATGATCATAAGACTTTTTTTTAGAAATCTTGAACAGAGTTCAAAAAGCTGTGGATGACATGAATCTTCATGTGTATTCCAATTTGCCCATCTGGGACAATAAGTTGGATATGGAGGTAGGTCTTTCACTCAAAGTGAACAGCCTTCAAAGGTGTTAAGAGGCAAAGTGTGGTCTACCACTCTCATGTGACCTAGAGTGAGAATTTCCAATCTATTTGCCAGTTCCTTGAATATCTCTACCAAATGCCATTTAGGACATCTGGCAGGCTCTTAGGCAGACAGATAAGAGTGCTTAGCTACCGATGACTGGAATTAATTGATTCCAGGGGAGACTTGCTAGCTCTTCAGCTGACAGGATAATAGCTAAAGGCTTAATGGATGGTTGGATATGGCAGGGTAGGGAACAGGTTCTCCAATGTGGGTGAACATGAGCATCTTAATAAGGACAATACTAATCATAATGCTAAGGTGAAGTCTCTTACTTAGGACAACATGGCAGTAAATCTGACATTTAGGTCCCCTCCTAAAACATAGATTTTAAATACTCTAAACAGTAGTCTAGCATGTTGACATAAACTTCCTTTGCTTTAAAAGTGTTTGTTTAATAATAATAAAAAAAAAACCCACTCCTGTTCTAAGGCTGAATTTCCATCCTTTTAAGAGTCCTGCTGTGTCTGAAAGTTTCAGGGATTTCTTGACAATGAGGGACTCATATGGAGAGAACACATGATATAAGTGTCTTTCTGCCAGATTTCTTTGTATTTGTTTTCAATATGGCTTCTTCCTCCCTTAGATTGAACGAATACTAGGAGTTCGTCTACAGGCTGGACTGAAAGCTTGCACCCAAGTTCTTGGACAAGCTGATGATAAAGCAGAAGTTGACATGGATACAGATGCACCTCAAGTCAGTCACAAGCCTGGTGGGGAGCCAAAGATCAAAGTAAGTTACATTTGACTGTTCCTCATTATACTTTTTGTTAAAATAAGACAATACAGAACCTTGAGTAGAAATAAAAATATTCTGTTGGTACATATTGCTACATAATGTAAGTTCTTCGAGTTATGGTCCCGATTTGTATTCTCCTGGGGGTTATATGCACACGCCATATGTGAGGAGCTGGAGATTTGGAAAGTAGTAGTGTGTGTTGGTCCACACATACGCCCTTTCTTCGCTGAAGTCAAGGGAACCTTTGGTACCGAGGCAGCCCCCCTTTCTACATTAGACTTTCCTCCTTCAGGTCAAGTTCCAGCTCCTGTGGATCCACCAGTTCTGAGGGCACTGCCGTTCGAACTGGGCTTTGATTTTTTGGCATTGGAGGACTTGGACAGAGTGTAGGATCTGCCCCTCCCATAACCAGTATGACTACCATAAGGTTCCGCCAACTCAATGGCAGTACCCTCTTTTTCCCCAGCAACGGAACCATTGGTACCATGCTCTTTGGGGCCCTCCACAGGAACGGATCTGCCTGGTTGGCCGTACTGGGCATTGTGGCCTCGGTATCTGCCTTTGGAACCTTCCCACTCCACTCGAGAGGAGTTCCCCACCTCGCCTCTTTGATCGTCATCGAGTAGGCATTCTGAACCAATGTTGGAAGATGCTCCTCTTAGTCCAACTCTGACAGTACCCCTGGAACCAGAGCAGTTCCCTTCATCATCTCAAGATGCTGCAGTATCTTCATTTCCCTCCTCATGACTGGATGACTACCGTCAGTTCCAAGAACTGTTACATAGGGTGGCTAATACCTTCCACATCCCACTAGAGGAAGTACTGTACAGAACAAACAGCACCAGCTGTCATATCTTACACACCTTGATACTTGCCAGAATGGCTCTACCAATCCATGATCCTGTTCTTCAACCAGCCTAGACTGTCTGGCACACTCCAGTCTTCACTCTAGCCTTTCTGGTAAGGCTGTAGGGGAACTCAGTCCCTCCCTCTGCCCTGGGTTCCATTCCACTTCGAGATGTCCCTCTTATGGAGATCTGTAGAGTGGCAACGTGGGGCTCAGTGCATAGCTTTGTGAGACATTACACCCTGGTACAAGCTTCTACAGCAGATGCATCCTTCGTAGCAGAGCAGTTCCAGTCTGTAGTACAGCAGGGTTCCTCACACCCTTCTTGTGAGTCACCTCGAGTGGAATACACCTCTACCCCGATATAACACGACCCGATATAACACGAATTCTGATATAACGTGGTAAAGCAGTGCTCTGGGGGGGTGGGGCTGCGCACTCCAGTGGATCAAAGCAAGTTCGATATAATGCGGTTTCACCTATAACGCGGTAAGATTTTTTTGGCTCCCGAGGACAGTGTTCTATTGAGGTAGAGGTGTACATATAAGGACCATCACTCGAAGAAGAAAGTGTTTGTACTGTAACTGGAGTTCTTCAAGGTGTGCGGTCCTTGCCTCCCTCTGTTTTGGATTGTTATCCTAAGTTTTATTTGCAGTAGCGAAGGAATTAGAGAGGCAGTCCAGATCGCCCCTTAAATCCTCAGTTCAGAGCATGAGGAGGACAAGGGTGTAGCTGTAGACAAATAGACACTGCTAGCAAAAAAACTTCTGGTCTCAGGCGCTTGGCACACATGTGCATCTTGAGTGGAATATACATAGGGATCAAACATCTCAAAGAACTCCAGTTACTGTACAAGGTAAGTAACCAGACTTCTTATACTTCATTAATACAGTAACAAAAGTACTTGTTTACGGTGACAATTCCTGTTAGAAATCCACTTTAGTGCAAAAATGGAAGTCAAATATTTAAAACATTGCTATGAAAATTGTGTATTTATTAATTTTTTTTCCTGCAAACTTTCTTTTTACAGGTGGTGATGGCACTGCTCAAATACTGGCCAAAGAGAGACAGTCCAAAAGAAGTCATGTTTTCAAATGAACTAGAGGAAATTTTAGATGTCATTGAACCATCTGAATTCGTAAAGGTTATGGAGCCTCTTTTCAGACAGCCAGCCAAATGTGTGTCCAGTCCACACTTCCAGGTCTGTACTTCAAGGAACTCATAAAACCAGATCTTCAGTTTAGGATTTTTACATTGTTAGTGAATTGATCGTTTTAGAAATATATGTACTAAACTTTTTTAAAATAACTAATTTTAGTATGTTAAAAATGCTTTAAAAAAAAAGCACATAATTAGGTGCCTAACTTTAGTGAGCCGTGATAGGGAGCTCAGAGGGCCAGGCGACTTAGTGGTTGTTGCACCCAACTTCCTGCCCCGTGCCTCTCTGTCAGGGAAGTAGAGGTACCTGTTCATGACCATAAGCTGAGGATCTTCAGCTTTCCACCCACATCATGGTCTAGGCCCTTGGGGGTGTTGTGGCAGGGGGAACTGGAGCTTGTTTCTCCACCAGATCCCCCAAGCCATGTGGGAAGTGACGCCAGCAGGGTCCTCCCTGCAGTCTAAGTTGCTTCTCTGGGCTACTTCCTACCTATAGATTCCTTTATTTGGGGCATGGCCCCTATAGTCTAAGCAATCAGTCACTACAACAAAAGAGTCCAAAGGAGCAGGCTCCCGCTGGACTAGCAAGTTCTTAAAGTGGGTGGTGGTTAAAGAACGCTCTGCCTTTGGAGCTTACCCGCTGTGTGGTCCCCTCTCGGGCTCACTCTTCTCATTTTCTGGAGAAGTATTCCTCTCTCCTGCAACCTGTTCACCAACTTTTTCCTGGGCTTCTGAGCTCCTTTTAACATGCTCCTCTAGTCGGAACATGCTCTGCAGGTCTGGAGTGGTGGGGCTATCTGGGCCCAGTATTGCCTTCTAACCCCTTTGGGCCCAGTGTAGGGTTTGTATACCGCATTACAGCGCCACTTTGTAAATGTTGCCCTCAGTGCCTCCCTACAAGAGGTCAGCATACTAGCTTCTTTTGTGTGTCTGACTCTTAGGACCATGCTTGGAGATCTATAGCTCACATCAACTTAAGCTGTCACTCTGGTTTTAGTATAACTGTTGTGGCATTTTATTTTCTACAAGGTCCACTAAGCCATGCCTATTACCAGAAAGTAACCAGAAGGATATGTATATTTAAACCTCTGATTTGGCTTTGAGTGTTTCAATCTGCAGTGGCTGTATTTCATTGCGTGTAACTATGAAGACCTCAGTAGTCACTCTTTTCCTGAGAAAGCATTTTCTTCACCTGTAAAAGTTGTTATCCAGTAATCTTAACCTTTTATCCAGTACATGAAGCTCAGGGTTCTTCTTTGAGTGCTTGCTCGTGTTGATTCTTTTCTAGGTGTGCGCGCGCCCACATGCAAAGTTGTTGGAGACTTTTGCCTTAGCAATATCAGTAGGGTCAGCTGTGGCGCCCTCTGGAGTGCTGCATTCATGCATCAGTATCTCAGGCGCTGCAGGCCCTACGCCTTCTCAGGGTATGTCTACACTACAAAATTAGGTCGAATTTATAGAAGCTGGTTTTATAGATATCGGTTTTATACAGTCGATTGTGTGTGTCCCAACATAAAATGCTCTAAGTGCATTAAGTCGGCGGACCGTGTCCACAGTACCGAGGCTAGCGTCAACTTCTGGAGCGTTGCACTGTGGATGGCTATCCCACAGTTCCCGCAGTCTCCGCCGCCCATTGGAATTCTGGGTTGAGATCCCAATGCCTGATGATGCAAAAACAGTGTCGCGGGGGGTTCTGGGTACATGTCGTCAGGCCCATCCCCCACCGTCAGAGCAACGGCAGACAATCGATTTGTGCCTTTTTACCTGGGTTACCTGTGCAGACAACATACCACGGCAAGCATGGAGCCCGATCAGCTCAGCTCACCGTCACCATATGTCATCTGGGTGCCGGCAGACGTGGTACTGCATTGCTACACAGCAGCAGC
>NW_020664447.1:80318789-80320751 GCF_002925995.2 Terrapene triunguis
GTAGATGGTGCAGTATGACTGGTAGCCGTCATCGGCTATCTGGGTGCTGGCAGACGTGGGGCTGCATTGCTACACAGCAGCAGCTCCTTGCCTTCTGGCAGTGGATGGTGTATTACGATTGGTATCCGTTGTCGTCGTACTCCTCAGTGAGTTCAATCAGATGCACCCGGGAAAGTTCTTCAGCAGATTCCTCTAAGAAATACTGCACCAAACTTTCCACTCTGGGCATCTGATACTTGACGATGATGGCTATCAATCGTAGTACATCATTTTCTGCCAAGCACCCAGAAGATGCCGATGGCTATCAGTCATGCTGCACCGTCTGCTGCCAGCTTAAGATGTAAAAAATAGATGGACCAGATTTGTTCTGTATTCATTTGCTTCCCTCTCCCTCCATGAAATCAACAGCCTGCTAAACCCAGGGTTTGAGTTCAATCTTTGGGGGGGGGCATTCTGTGTGACAGTTGTTTGTGTTTCTCCCTGATGCACAGCCACCTTTGTTGATTTTAATTCCCTGTACCTGTATGCCATGTCATCAGTCGCCCCTCCCTCCCTCCGTCAGTTTTGCGCCTTTTTTCAGACCAGACGCCTTAGCACTGGGATCATGGAGCCCGCTCAGATCACCGCGGCAATTATGAGCACTATGAACACCACGCGCATTATCCTGGAGTATATGCAGAACCAGGACATGCCAAAGCAAAACCAGGACCAGGCGAGGAGGCGATTGCAGCGCGGCGACGAGAGTGATGAGGAAATTGACATGGACATAGACCTCTCACAAAGTTCGGGCCCCAGCAATGTGCAAATCATGGTGTTACTGGGGCAGGTTCATGGTGTGGAACACCGATTCTGGGCCAGGGAAACAAGCACAGACTGGTGGGACCACATCGTGTTGCAGGTGTGGGACGATTCCCAGTGGCTGCGAAACTTTCGCATGCGTAAGGGCACTTTCATGGAACTTTGTGACTTGCTTTCCCCTGCCCTGAAGCGCCAGAATACCAGGATGAGAGCAGCCCTCACAGTTGAGAAGCGAGTGGCGATAGCCCTGTGGAAGCTTGCAATGCCAGACAGCTACCAGTCAGTTGGGAATCAATTTGGAGTGGGCAAATCTACTGTGGGGGCTGCTGTGATCCAAGTTGCCAGGGCAATCAAAGACCTGGTGATATCAAGGGTAGTGACTCTGGGAAACGTGCAGGTCATAGTGGATGGCTTTGCTGCAATGGGATTCCCAAACTGTGGTGGGGCGATAGACGGAACCCATGTCCCTATCTTGGCACCGGAGCACCAAGCCACCGAGTACATAAACCGCAAGGGGTACTTTTCAATGCTGCTGCAAGCCCTAGTGGATCACAAGGGACGTTTCACCAACCTCAACGTGGGATGGCCGGGAAGGGTACGTGATGCTCGCGTCTTCAGGCACTCTGGTCTGTTTCGAAAGCTGGAGGAAGGGACTTTCTTCCCAGACCAGGAAATAACCGTTGGGGATGTTGAAATGCCTATCGTTATCCTTGGGGACCCAGCCTACCCCTTAATGCCATGGCTCATGAAGCCGTACACAGGCAGCCTGGACAGTAGTCAGGACCTGTTCAACTATAGGCTGAGCAAGTGCCGAATGGTGGTGGAATGTGCATTTGGACGTTTAAAAGCGTGTTGGCGCAACTTACTGACTCGGATAGACCTCAGCGAAACCAATATCCCCATTGTTATTGCTGCTTGCTGTGCGCTCCACAATATCTGTGAGAGTAAGGGGGAGACATTTATGGCCGGGTGGGAGGTAGAGGCAGATCGCCTGGCCGCTGATTATGCGCAGCCAGACACCAGGGCGGTTAGAAGAGTACAGCAGGGTGCGGTGCGCATCAGAGAAGCTTTGAAAATCAGTTTTGTGACTGGCCAGGCTACGGTGTGAAACTTCTGTTTGTTTCTCCTTGATGAACCCTCCGCCCTCCCTCCCCCCCCCCCCCG
>NW_020664447.1:80320851-80351367 GCF_002925995.2 Terrapene triunguis
CCCCCCCCGGTTCACTCTACTTCCCTGTAAACCAACCACCCCACCCTTCCCTCCCCCCTTCGAGCACCGCTTGCAGAGGCAATAAAGTCATTGTTACTTCTCATTCATGCATTCTTTATTAATTCCTCACACAACTAGGGGGATAATTGCCAAGGTAGCCCGGGATCGGTGGGGGAGGAGGGAAGGAAAAGGACACACTGCAGTTTAAAACTTTAACTCTTATTGAAGGCCAGCCTTCTGATGCTCGGGCAATCATCTGGGGTGGAGTGACTGGGTGGCCGGAGGCCCCCCCACCGTGTTCTTGGGCGTCTGGGTGAGGAGGCAATGGGAGTTGGGGAGGAGGGCTGTTGGTTACACAGGGGCTGTAGCGGCGGTCTCTGCTCCTGCTGCCTTTCCTGCAGCTCAACCATACACTGGAGCATATCAGTTTGATGCTCCAGCAGCCGGAGCATCAACTCTTGCCTTCTGCTTGCAAGCTGACGCCACCTATCATCTTCAGCCCGCCACTTGCTTTGTTCAGCCCGCGATTCATCCCGCCACCTCTCCTCTCGTTCATATTGTGCTTTTTTGCACTCTGACATTGACTGCCTCCACGCATTCTGCTGTGCTCTTTCAGCGTGGGAGGACATCTGGAGCTCCGTGAACATATCATCCCGAGTCTGCCGTTTTCTCCTTCTAATCTTCGCTAGCCTCTGCAAAGGAGAAACATTTGCAGCTGGTGGAGGAGAAGGGAGAGGTGGTTAAAAAAAGACACATTTTAGAGAACAATGGGTACACTCTTTCACGTTAAATTTTGCTGTTCACATTACACAGCACATGTGCTTTCGTTACAAGGTCGCATTTTTCCTCTTATATTGGGGGCCTGCCGGTTTGGTGTGAGAGATCACTCACGCAGTGCCAGGCAACAGAATTCGGCTTGCAGGCAGCCATGGTAAGCCACAGTCTTTTGGCTTTTTTAACCTTCATAACATGTGGGAATGGTTTCAAACAGCAGCGCTCTCATTTCCCATACCAAGGACCCATTGGGTTGGCCATTTAAAATGGGTTTGCAATGTAAAAGGAGGGGCTGGGGTTTCTGGGTTAACATGCAGCACAAACCCAACTACCCCCCCACACACACACACAATTCTCTGGGATGATCACTTCACCCCTGCCCCCCACCACGTGGCTAACAGCGGGGAACATTTCTGTTCAGCCGAGCAGGAACGGGCACCTCTGAATGTCCCCTTAATAAAATCACCCCATTTCAACCAGGTGACCGTGAATGATATCACTCTCCTGAGGATAACAGAGAGATAAGGAGTGGATGTTGTCTGCATGCCAGCAAACACCGGGACCATATGCTGCCATGCTTTGTTATGCAATGATTCCAGACTACATGCTACTGGCCTGGCGTGGTAAAGTGTCCTACCATGGCGGACGGGATAAGGCAGCCCTCCCCAGAAACCTTTCGCAAAGGCTTTGGGAGTACATGAAGGAGAGCTTTCTGGAGATGTCCCTGGAGGATTTCCGCTCCATCCCCATACACGTTAACAGACTTTTCCAGTAGCTGTACTGGCCGCGATTGCCAGGGCAAATTAATCATAAATCATTAAACACGCTTGCTTTTAAACCATGTGTAACATTTACAAAGGTACACTCACCAGGGGTCCCTTGTGTGCCCTCAGGATCTGGGAGCACGCCTTGGGTGAGTTCGGGGGTTACTGGTTCCAGGTCCAGGGTGATAAACATATCCTGGCTGTTGGGGAAACCGGTTTCTCCGCTCCCTTGCTGTGAGCTCTCTTCATTGTCTTCATCATCATCTTCCTCGTACCCCGAACCCGCTTCCCTGTTGCGTGTTTCTCCATTGACGGAGTCAAAGCACATGGTTGGGGTAGTGGTGGCTGCACCCCCTAGCATCGCATGCAGCTCCGTGTAGAAGCGGCATGTTTGCTGCTCTGCCCCGGACCTTCCGTTTGCCTCTCTGGCTTTGTGGTAGGCTTGCCTTAGCTCCATGCGGCACTGCTGTGTGTCCCTGTTATGGCCTCTGTCCTTCATGGCCTTTGAGACCTTTTCTACTATTTTGCCATTTCGTTTACTGCTACGGAGTTCAGCTAGCACTGATTCATCTCCCCATATGGCGAGCAGATCCCGTACCTCCCGTTCGGTCCATGATGGAGCTCTTTTGCGATCCTGGGACTCCATCATGGTTACCTGTGCTGATGAGCTCTGCGTGGTCACTTGTGCTCTCCACGCTGTGCAAACAGGAAATGAAATTCAAAAGTTCGCGGGGCTTTTCCTGTCTACCTGGTCAGTGCATCTGAGTTGAGAGTGCTGTCCAGAGCGGTCACAATGAAGCACTGTGGGATAGCTCCCGGAGGCCAATAACATCGAATTCCGTCCACACTACCCAAATCGGACCCGCAAAGGCCAATTTTAGCACTAATCCCCTCGTCGGAGGTGGAGTAAAGAAACCAGTTTAAAGGGCCCTTTAAGTTGAAAAAAAGGGCTTCGTCGTGTGGACGTGTCCAGGCTTAATTCAATTTAACGTTGCTAAAGTCGACCTAAACTCGTAGTGTAGACCAGGCCTCAGTTCCTTATTACCGCCTATGGTGGTTGGTCGGAGTGCTTCTCTCCCTTGCCTCACAAGTGGTCAGTGGTTTTCCTTTCTTCCTTTCACGTATTACAGCAGTAAATAGTTTTGTTTGCTGTAGTTAAGTACTGCAGTTAGTGAGTTAGGGTCCCGGCAGGGACTTTGCCCCAGGTGGGGCATGCCCCAGTCTCTGTGTTTTAAGCCCTGTGCTGACTACAATAGGCCTATGCCTGTTAGTGACCCCCATGGCAGCTGTCTGAAGTGCTTGGGGGAATCTCACATTAAAGAGGAGTCTCACATCTGTAAGAACTTTCGTCCCAGGACACAAAAAGAGCGTGACATCCATTTGAGGACCTTCCTCATGGTAGCTGCTCTCTGCCCAGCCTGGGAGCTGTCTCAGCTGGAAGCAACTCCCAGCACTTAAGCCTCGGAGTGTAGCGCACCCCCGGCACCGGGCTCTACCTGGCACCATTCCCCTTTGCCGGTGCCCAAATGAAGTAAAAAAAGTGGGACCTGGCAATGAGCAAGAAGGACCAAGGGGAATCGGATAAAGGACCCTGTTTTGGCCGGCCGCCCACCCACACCTGAGCCACATGGGGACACATCCCCTAGGGGACCTCTGATCCCCCCCCAAGGGAGCAGTAACTGACTCCGGTGAGCATTAGGGGACCCAGACTTGTGACGGAGTTAACGCCTTCCCAGCTCCTGGTGCCCAGAGAGCAAAGGACTCCCTCAGCGCAGCTGGCACCGCGTGCAGCGATGGACCCAGCAAAGGCTCCCTATGAGGGCAAGCCAGCCATGAAAGCCTCCCAGAAGGTGAGTGAATGTCGCCGGTCTCTGGAGCTGAAGCAGAGCTCTTTGTTGCCGGGCCCCTGGTCTCTGTATCAGCCCAGGTCTCCAGTTCACCACCACAGTTTGCCAGCACCATGCTCCCAATCTCCCCCCTCCCTCCCTCATCCTACCGCCGATCCTCTCCACGCCATCGATGACGATCGCCTAGACCACAGGAACATTCCCCAACATGGTGTCGCTCCCCCTACTCCCAGCACCAGTCTGCCTGTTCAAAGCACCATTCATACACGGCAACAGTTAGCTGCCAGACTCAAGGAGGAGGATTCCTCCAGCACAGCCTCTCGCCGAGACAGCACCGTCGTGACTGAGCTCTTGAGGCTGCGTCCACTTCTGCGATGCCGTCCTGGCAGCAGGACCAGTGGCCAGTGCAATGGCCTTACTGGAATGCCTGGGGCATGCTGGTTATGCCGATGCCCCCTTCGCACCAATCGTCGGTTACCGCATCAGACAAGCATCAGGCGGCACCGATGGCACCGGGCTTGGTGCGTAAAGTGCAAGCAGACGCTGGGGCGGAAGGGCAGGTGCCCACCCTGAGACCCCCTTCCACCACGGGGAATGATGCCCCGGGCCCTCCCCCAGTGGTCCTATCATCATCATCATCCTCTCCAGATGAGACTATGGTGGGGCCCTCTCGCATTAGCCCACTGGATGATTTTAAGGAGCACCAAGCCCCACTCCAAAGGGTGGCCACTAACTTAGGCCTAGAGGTGGAAGAGATGGTGGCGTAATCAGACACTTTGTTTACTACTCTTGTTTAGTTGTTGCCACCCTTCCTCCTCCCGTTCACCTGCACAACCTGGCCCAGTGAAACATCATGGGGGCCAGAAGCATGCGTCTCGAGGGTGCGCTCGAGAGCAACACCCCAGTCAACTTCCCGGATCCGCCTCATCCTTTCCTCAACCATCTTCATCCCTACCATTCGGCCTGGTCATGGGTTACCTCGGATCTCTGGGTGCTAGAAATTGTATCTCTGGGATACACCCTCCAATTCTCGGCCACCATCATCCTCAACCCCCTTCCCTCTTCAGGGATGCTTCTCATGAGAAACTCCTTGTTCAGGAGATAGACATTCTCTTGCAGCTGGGGCAGTGGAGGAGATCCCTTGGGAAATGAGGGGGAAAAAGATTCAACTCCCGTTATTTCCTAATCCCAAAGGCAAAGGGGGGTCTAAGACCCATTCTGGACTTGCGGGGCGACTCAAGAAATATCTCAAGAAGTTGAAGTTCACATGGTTTCTCTGGCCTCCATCATCCCCTCCCTGGATCCAGGAGACTGGTACACTGCTCTCGACTTGAAAGACTCTTATTTTCATATTTCCATCTTCCAAGGACACAGACAATTCCTCCATTTTATGGTGGGCCAGCGTCACTTCCAATCCACGGTGCTACATTTTGGCCTCTCCTGGGCCCCGAGGGTATTTACAAAATGCATGGCACCTTGCTGCAGGTCTTACTTTTTTTTGTAGAGGTTAGCGATAGGCACACACCAACCTCCAAGTGTCCCTCTGGAGTGCTCAGCCCATGATCCACCAAACAGTCACAAAGCTTTTAGATCTGCTGTACTCACAGAAATAGTATATCCCAGCCTGTAAGATTTTCACCCTTCAGTTTTCTTCCACCCCCCATCCCTGTCCCTCTTTAGAGACCCTTCTCACAAGCAACTTCTATCACAAGAGGTCCAAGCCCACCTGTGAGTAGGGGCTGTGGAAAAGGTGCCTCAGAACTTGAGGGAAGGGGTTTTACTCCTAATATTTCCTAATCCTGAAGGCCAAAGGGGGTCTTCAACCCATCCTGGACCTGCATCGCCGCAACAGTTATCTCAAGAAACTGACGTTCCGCATCGTCTCCCTGGCCTCCATTATTCCCTCATTGGATCCAGGGGACTGGTACGCTGCCCTCAACTTGAAAGACGCCTATTTCCACATTTCCATCTTCCAAGGTCACAGAAGTTTCCTCAGATTTATCGTAAACCAAACCAATTACCAATTCACTGTCCTCCTCTGTGGTCTATCAGCAGCCTCTCAGGTTTTCACAGAATGGTGGTGGTAGTGGCTTTCTTCAGAAGGCAAGGTGTCAAAGTTAACCTGTACCCCGACAACTGGCTGATCAAGTGCCGTTCAGAGGCTCAACTGAAGAACAGCATCAGCCTGGTCCAAGCCACCTTCCGTGCACTGGGCCCGTTGTTAAACGAGCAAAAGTCGACTCTTATTCCCATCCAGAGAATAGAGTTTATCAGAGCAGTACTAGACTCGACCCAGGCCAGAGCCTTCCTTCCAGAGACTCGATTCTAGACAATATCGGCTCTGATATCCCAGATTAAGGCCCGCCCCATAACGACAGCCCCGTTTTCCCTCAAACTTTTGGGACACATGGCTGTGTGCACTTACATGGTATGGCATACAAGGCCACACCTCAGACCCCTGCATGCTTGGTTGGCCCAGTGTACTCACCAAACAGACACCACTTGGACTCAGTGCTTACAGTTCCCGCCCCAGTCCTCGCCTTCCTTGACTGGTGGAAGGATCCCCGATTGGTGGTTGCAGGCCTTTCCTTTGTCACAAACCCCTCCCGCCAGCCTTCAGTATCTTTCATTTTAGATGCATCCAATCTAGGTTGGGGAGCTCACCTCAGGACTCAGGACCTGTGGTTCCTGGAAGAGCTCTCCCTACTCATAAATGTCAGAGAACTCAGAGTGGTCTGCTTCGCTTGCCAAGTGTTCCTTCCCTAGATCACGGGAAAAGTTGTGCAAGTCCTTATGGACAACATGGCAGCCATGTTGTACATCAAGAGAGAGGGAGGAGCGCGCTCCTTTACCCTGTGCCAGGAGGCTGTTGATCTGTGGGACTTCTGTATGAAACACTCAGTTCACCTCAAGGTTTCCCATCTTCCAGGAGCCTGGAATGCCCTGGCAGATCACCTCAGCAGGTCTTGCTCCTCTCACCATGAATGGTCCCTTCACCCAGAGGTGACGAGATCCATTTTCCAGAGGTGGAGGTCTCCCCAGGTAGACCTGTTTGCAACCAGGCAGAACAAAAAATATCAGCAGTTTTTCTCATCACTGATCACAGCCCAGGTTCTCAGATGCCTTCCTGCTTCTATGGACAGAGGTCCTATTCTATGCGTTTCCTCCAGTTCTAGTACACAAGGTCCTTCTGAAAGTCAAGCGAGAAAAGGCAAGGGTTATCCTTATAGCTCCTGTGTGGCTGCGACAACATTGGTTCAGCATGCTGCTGGACCTGTCAGTAGCACTGCCGCTGTTGCTCCCACCCCGCCTGGATCTGATCTCGCAAGACCATGGCGGTTTACTCCACCCGAACCTCAGGGCCCTTCACCTGACCACATGGATGCTCCATGGTTGAACCCGGAGGAATAGGCCTTTTCGGAGTAAGTTTGCCAGATCTTGCTAGGTACTGTCCACTAGAGCTACTTACCTAGCCAAATGGAAGCATTTCTTGGTGTGGTCTTCTCAACGATGTCTCTCACTGACTCAGTCATTCCTCCAGCTGTGCTGGAATACCTGCTTCATCTTAAGCAACAGGGTCTGGCCCTCACATCTATCAAGGTACATCTAATGGCAATCTCAGTCTTCCACTCTTCGGTGGACGGTAGGTCGGTCTTCTCGCATGAGATATCCATTCACTTCCTTAAAAGGGTAGAGAGACTTTACCCTCAAATTTGTGAACTGATTCTACTGTGGGTCTTAACCTGGTCCTATACAGACTCACTGGCCCTCCCTTCGAGCTGCTAGCATCATGCCCTCCGTCGTATTTCTCTGGAAGGTTGCCTTCCTTGTAGCAATTACCTCAGCCAGGAGGGTCTCAGAAATTAGGGCCCTTACCTCAGAAACACTGTATACAATTTTATTTAAGAATAAGGTTCAACTGTGCCGCCACGCAGCTCCTTCCAAAGGTAGTCTTGCAGCTTCATAGTAACCAGACTATTTTCCTGCCAGTTTTCTTCCCGAAACTGCAGGAATGCAGGGAGCAGCGTTAGAAGTGCCCTGGCCTTCTACATGGAGAGGAGCAAGCCGTTCAGTAAATTCACACAGCTCTTCTTGGCAATAGCAGACAGGATGAATGTCCTAACAGTTTCAGCCCAAAGAATCGTATCCTGGATCACCTCCTGAATTCATACATGCTACGAGCAGGTGGGCGTACCACCTCCTGCCATCTTGACCACCCATTCGACCAGAGCTCAAGCTTCATCAGTGGCATTTCTGGCCCAGGTCCCAATCTGAGACATCTGCAGGGGTGCGACATGGTCGTTGTTGCTGTTAGGATATAGATATGCAGGCCTGCCAGTAAAGGCCTATACTTTAAGAATTTAGGTATATGTTTATCATTTAGCTAGTTATAGAGGTATAAAAGAAAGAATCTGTGTAAGGGCCTTCTCTCACTGTGACAGTCTGAGACCCTGTTCTTAAGCTAAAGTCTTTGGCTAAGCAGCAGAGACAGCCATAAGCTGGGAAGTGTATGGTCACATCCTCACATTTCAAACTAGTCACATTGAAATAAGGTGCTATTGGGCTGTTAGGAATACAATCCTGTCCTGATAATGCCTATCACCACCAGATAAAGATGGTTAAAGAAAACTTAGTTTGATAACATCCTGTCTGGCAAGAAATCACTTCTCAATAGTTGTGGTTGTGAAACCCCCATTTCTGTATGTTTTATCTTTATGACCCCCACTTTTCTATTGTTAATCTGTCTGGTTCTCTACTTGTTTCTGTTTGCTGTATAATTAATTTTGCTAGGTGTAAGTTAATTAGGGTAGTGGGATATAATTGGTTAGAGAATTATGTTACAATATGTTAAGTAGGGTTACCATATTGCAGTCCTGGAAAAAGAGGACACTCCAAGGGCCCCCGGTCCCGCCCCAACTCCGCCCCTTCCCCTGAACGCTTCGCCCCCTACTCTTCCCCCGCCCCTGCTTCCCGCGAATCAAATGTTCGGAGAACGGAGTGGTCTCTAGTAGTCAAAGACCCTTCTTCCCCGTCCCCTCCAGTCTATGTCTATCCTATTGCTGTCTAACCCGCCCCAGCTCCTCATCTGATTTCAACTGCCCCCCACTACCACTCTGGATTCCTTGTCCCAGTTTCCTGGTCCTGTCTCACTCTCCTCTCTCCCCGCCCCCATCCCTCAGATGGGATGTTCGTTCCAGATTGGCAAAATTATAAGGCTTCCCAACATTTCAACACTTCCCATTCTAAATTTTCGGTTGCTTAACTATAGGCTAGTTCTGCCCACAACAAAGCATATTCAGAACTTCTGATTAAAGGGATTATAAGTGTAGCAACCTCCATCATAGCTAGTCGCCAAAGATTGAACCTGAGCCATCCAGACTTAAAAGCATGAGCTTCTACTACTTGAGTTCAAGATATAACTCCCTGTAGCTATACAGTTATCCTCTAAAAATCCACCAGAGGAGGGCTCAAAACACATGTTGGACAGTGAATTACAGAAGTGCCAAATATTATTATTAGACCTGCAATACTTTTCACAATGAACATCAGCAGGGGATAAACTGGGAGTTTAAGAATATTTGGAAAACAATTTTAGAATAACATTCAGTGCTGTGGTTTAAAAGAAAAAAAACCTGTTAAAACTCATAACTTAGCAGCATTCAGTGTTTGAAAAAAAAACAACTTCCAGGAGGGATACAAGTTAAGAATGTTGAAACAGGAAGATGTTGTGCTTAGTTACCACTTGGGCAAGGCTATGTAATACTTGCAAGATTTCACTGTAATGTTTTACAATATATAGCAGCGCAATGCTGATTCCATTGATATTGTTGAGCAATTCATGCTGATTTTATTTCAGCCCACATCTTAATAGTTTTGAATACAAGATCACAATTTTCAGCTCAGTTGGTCTGAACATGCAGAGCTTTAAAATTGCTATGCTCTAAACTGTATATTAACTACAATTTTATAAACCTGCATGTCAGAGAACTGTGTGCCACTACTACTAGACAGTGGCACAAGGCAATTCAGTGTGAATCACAGAAATGTAGGACTGGAAGGGACATCAACAGGTCATCTAGTCAAACCCCTGCACTGAGGCAGGACTGAGTAATAACTAGACCATCCTTGACAGGTGTTTGTCTAACCTCTTAAAAAACTCCAATGACTGCTATTCCATAACCTCTCTAGGTAATTTGTCCAGTGCTTAACTATCTTTACAGTTAGGAAGTTTTTCCTAATGTCTAACCTAAATCTCCCTTGCTACAATTTAAGCCCATTGCTTCTTTTTCATGCATGTCCTGAGTGGGACGGGGGTGGGTCCAGGCAGTGGGATTGGGGGGAGGGAGGTCGAAGGAGTCGATGGGTGTGTGGGGATGGACCAGGGGAAGCAGGGTGGAGGAACTGAGAGGGACGGGACTGGGACTGGGGGGCCTGAGGGGGATGGGACAGGACTGGGATGGGGGGAGTAGGGTAGGGGCTGAGGGGAGCATGAATGGGACAGGGTAGAGAGAGCTGTGTAGAGTGGCGTGAGGCGGGGCGGGGGAGGGTTGGGGAGAGGGACAGGGTCTGGAGGGGATGAGACAGAAGGGAGCAGGACTGGAATGGGGGGAAGTTGAGGGGGTGGGACAGCAGGGGGAGCGATGGGGGTGGGATGACGGGGGAGGCTGAAGAAGAGATTTGGGGTAGGGCAAGGCTGAGGGCAGTGGGTTGCGGGGAGCAGGGGGACTGTGGGGGAGGCTGTTGGAATGGGGGCAGGGACTGAGGGCAGTGGGTTCGGGGTGGGAGGTACAGGGGGAACAGGGTCAGGGTGGGGGCTGAGGGCAGTGGGTCGGGTGAAATGATCGGGGGGAGGGACTGTGGGGGAGGCAGAGGGAACAGGGTCAGGGGGGCTGAGGGCAGTTGGTTGAGGGTGGGGGGTACAGGGGGGACTGTGGGGGAGGCTGAGGGAACAGGGTCAGGATGGGGCCTGAGGGCAGTGGGTCTGAGGGGAGCCCCCCCAGAGGGACCTGCTAGGGGGCCAGGTGAGCCCAGCAGTGCTTACCTGGAGCTGCTCCCAGGAAGCATCCAGCAGGCAGGTCCCTCCCAGTCCCTCTGGCCCCTTCCTAGGGTCGGGTCGAGGGGAGGGGGGCATGGGCAGGGGGGGGCCTCTCTGCCTGGCGGCCGCTGCCTGCTGCCGGAGTCTACAGGCCCCGCCCCGCTGCAGCACGCAGGGGAGTGAGACCTCCCTGCCTCTCTCTCTGCCGGGGGCAGGGGCAGGGCTGCACTCTGCAGGCTCCTGCCGGCCGGGCGGGGGGCCCCGTGGGCTGACACCGCCGCGCTGGGAGCTCTCAGCTGCGCGCTGCCCCAGGGGCCAGGGAGGAAAGGTGAGCGGCGCTGGTGGCACCGGTTTGCCACGGTTCCCCCAGCGCGGCTGCCCTGTCCTCGCTTTTGGGTCTTTAAATAGCCGTCCGGGGGAAATCCCGGACATTTTTAGCTTTTTACAAATTCCCCCCGGACGGCTATTTAAAGACCCAAAAGCCGGACATGTCTGGGGAAACCCGGACATATGGTAACCCTATGTTAGGATTGGTTAGATAGATTTCAGTAAAATGATTGGTTAAGGTATAGCTGAGATTATTGCTATATAAACTGGGGCAAACAGGAAGTAAGTTGGGATTCGAAAATAAGGAAAAAGGAACTTGGATTTAAGCTTGCTGGAAGTTCACTCCAATAAACATCAAATTGTTTACACCTTCGGACTTGGGGTATTGTTGCTCTCTGTTCATGCGAGAAGGATCAGAGAAGTGGGGGAGTGAAGGAATAAGCTCTCTAACATCTTGGTGCCATGACTTGGATGCATCGCATTGGATAGGTGAGTAGCAGCCTGTAAGGTCCCCTCCCCAACAGTCCGTGTAGCTGCTTGGAGGGATTATGGCGAACTCTCATGATGGTAGTTGCAGGTTCTAGCAAGCTGGGGTAATGGATTTTTTGAACAAATGGGTAAGGAAGAATCAGGGCCCATACCGGGTGCAGGGATGAGATTGAGAAGGAAATGGGAGAGGTTTGGGGAGACCCCAAGGGAAAGGAATGTAGGAAAAAGGGAATGGTATTACAAGGTTTGTGTGCTGGGATGGCATACTGGGTAAAAAGGGAAGCCGATCTCCTCCAACACATTAAGGATTTGGAGGGGATTGTGGATCAGCAATGGATTTTAACAGAAAAATCCGTGTTAGCAGTAGAGGTAGTGGATTTGAAGGCACAGGATGCTGCATGGACAGAGGAGTCTTGTGAGGCAATCCGGCGAGAAAGGGATGAACTGCTGGAGAGAGTAGGAGACTTAGAGGAGGAATTGTATCAATGTAAACATGGAGGCAATGGACTTGGGGACCCCAAACCATCTGCCCCACTAATGGAACTGAAGGGGACACATCCACCACCCTAGCCTGAAAAAACACCATACCCACCACTGCCAATGGACATTGTAAGCCGGCCATCCACAGTTACAGCCCCTGTGAGAGAGGCTACCCGGGAGGAACTGCAGGAGGCAGGAATAGTGGCCCCAGTTGCAGGGTGGGAGGATCATGCCCCACAAGTAGTAGAACAGGTAGAAATCCGCCCCTTGTCCCTGAAGTACCAGGAGGCAGTACTGGGCCATTTGGGAAAGGTACCCCGGGATGATTGGGATCAGTTTGTGCTGTGGCTAGTGGAGGTGGGCAGGGAGATGGAGGGTCTAACTCATGAGGACCAGGTGGTGATATGGTGTAGTCTTTTGGGACGGGTCACCTTGGGAATCAATGTGGCAGGACTGGCACACCCATTTCTAATCCCCGGACAGGTTGCAAAACAGTTGTTTGGGGTGTACTCTCGTACTGTGGGATTTAATAAGATGAAGCGAATCCCTGGGGAAACAGGGCTGGATATACTTAATCGCATACAGGCATGGGCACAATGCTGGGGGGATCCCCTGGATGGTCCATGGCTGATGCCCCAGGCAGGGGCACCAGAACCTTGTGGGGGTGTGGAGCAGGGTAGGGGTGTGGAATTGCTGGAGAAATGGTCGGAGCTGAGTGATCCGCAGTTCGTGGGGCATTTAAGGTTGCAGCACCCTGAACTTGCTCCCAATCAGCAACCCCAGTTTCTGGAACAGGCAGATGTGTGGAGGCAGATGCATCAGGGGGGAGAGCCAGTCCATGCTATTACTGAAGGGGATCAATACAAGGTGGAAAGGGGTGGGTCAACCCAAAGAGGAGGATGTAGAGGGAGAGGTCGTGGCTTTGGTGGGGTAGCCAGGGACAAGCGGGCAGCTATAGAGCAACAGATCCAGAGACTGCAGGCTAAACTGACTACCCAGGATCTTATCAGATCGGGGGAAAGTGGCCTCAGAGGCCAGGGGACTGGGACTTCCTGAAATGCCAGGCACGCAATTTTGCTTGGAGACAGGAATGTGTTCGGTGCCAGGACCTCCGGCCCCCCTGCGAACCAGTGGGAGGGACAGAGGTGGGTGCTGCAACTTAAGGGTGCCCTGGGAGGCGTCCTGTCCATCTTCTCAGTTTAGGACAGGACGCATCTGGTCGCCCCACGCTCCAGGGGGCAATCGAAGGGAGTCCCATGAGGGATTTTTTGATAGACACTGGAGCAACCATCAGCTTAACCACGTGGGGGTAGGGGAGGCCCTCTAAAGGAACTGTGACAATTGTAGGGGGAACGGAAGGGGAGACACAGTTAACCCTGAGGCGGGGACTGATCAAAGGAATCTGGGGAGAAGGGGAGATTATGTGGGGTTGTAATGATATGCTTAATCTGTTGGGGGCAGGAGATTTACACAAACTGGGACTTGTACTGGACTTAGCCAATTGGGTGTGTTTACTGGGGCAGACGCAGGATGGTCAGGGCTATACCATTCCTATGGTTAAAGCGGCACATGCCCTCCCACCACCCCCGGCAGGGTGGGAACACATCACTGTGTGGGCTAAGGATAACCTGGATTGTGGTAGGGGCAACATGGAGGTACTGCTAGAGGGAGGGGACCCTCCCCCACAGAAACAATATCCTATTCCTCGGGAGGCATTGGCAGAGGTGGGGGCAACTATTGGGGAATTGGAACAGAGGGGATTGATTAGAGCAGTTGCATCCCCTTGTAATGCTGCTGTGTGGCCAGTGAGAAAGCCAAATGGTACCTGGCGCCTCACTGTGGATTATAGGGCACTAAATGCTCTGGCCAATTCACCAGCCTCAGTAGTGGCAGTGTACCCTGAAATGCTAGCCCGTATTGGACCCCAATTACGAATTTTCACTGTTTTGGACATAGCGAATGGGTTTTGGTCTCTGCCACTAGCTACCTTGTGTCAGTGTAAAACTGCATTCACATGGGAGGGCAGACAATTCTGCTGGACAGTCCTACCCCAGGGATACCGGGACTCCCCTGCAGTTTTTCACAGATACATGAGACAGGCTCTGGAGGGGGTAGATTCAGCAAGGTGCATACAATATGTAGACGACCTGTTGCTAATGTCAGAGACAGAGGAGGAAGACAGGAAACTAACCAAGCAGGTCCTGCAAGCTTTGGCAAGAGCAGGGTTGAAGGTCAGTGGGGAAAAAGGCTCAGATGGGACAGACAAGAATGACCTACTTAGGAGTAGAAGTGTCCCAGATGGGAAGGGAAAATGATAAGGGACGGGTGCAATTCCAGTCCCTGCCACTGCCTACGGATGTTAAAAGTTTGCAAAGTTTTCTGGGTCTAACTGGATTTTGCAGGGATTTTGTGGCCAATTATGCAGAAATAGCCCAGCCTCTATTTGATCTAACCCGAGCCTCAACTTGGGAGTGGTCAGAAGGGTGTACTGAGGCAGTGAGAATACTAAAGGAAAACCTGGCCAGTGCTCCAGTGCTGGCCTCCCCAGATGGGGAGAAACTCTTTTATCTGGTATCTGACACTACCATTGGTTGTGCGTTAACACAGGAGTATGGAGCAGAGGGCCGACCTTTGGCATTTGTCTCTCGACTTTTGAGTGCTGTGGAACTGAAGTATGGATGGTGTAAAAAGGTGCTGATGTGCACCTACGGGGGGGGTAGGGAAATTCAAATACCTCACGGGAATGCAGAAAGTAATAGTCCGATATCATCATGACCCCCTGCGGCTGTTAAACATGCATACTATCTTACAGGGACAAGTGAGTGGGCAGCGTATTGCCAAATGGTTGCTGGCACTACAGGCAGAAAACATTAAAGCAGAAGTATTAAATGAACCCACAGTCTGGGTAGCGGATCACATCTGGCTGGCACCCCACACCAATGTGAAGCCAGCCCAGGTAAAATGCAACATCAGGTGTTTCGGGCGGCTAACCCCAATCAGGTAAAGGAGGGGACCCTGGTATGGTTTTTGGATGGAAGTTGTAGGTATCAGGGGGACAGAAAACTGCAGACTTAGCTGTTGTGGGAATCCGAGGAAATGAGACAGTCAGCACCATTCGTTTCTCACTAGAAGCAAGGTCAGCTCAGGAGGCAGAACTGGCAGCCTTGCTAACAGCTTTAAATGAAGTGGATCCCAAATTTGAGCCAGAATGTTGGGTGGTGGTAGATTCAGGTTATGTATTTCGTGGGGTCACATTAATACTGAGATAGTGGGTGAATAACCATTTCAGGGCATGCTAACTGGTGGAAGCGAGTGAAGGAGCTCAGTCACTGTTTGACACAGATCAACGTGGTAAAGGTAAAGGCACACAAGAAAACAGAACCCCTAAGCAAAGGGAATAATCTGCAGAGGCCAAGCGGGCTGCAACAAAGGCACCCCCATGGCCCTGGGAGCCAGAAGAGTGTGTGCCTGTAGCAGTGATAACAAGAAGTGGGGTGGATACAGATCGAGGAGGGCGAATTCGAGAGTTGCAAGAATCTGACCCGGGACTGGAAGGCATCATGAAACTTGGGGACAGGCAAGTGCCAACGGTGGAATTAATGGAAGGGATTTGGTGTATTTTAACAGCTGAGGGACCAGTAATGCTGTGCCCTCAGGGAAGCCAGATGGCTTTCTTAAGCTGGGTGCATGGGAGCTTGGCAGGGGGACACCCCGGGTTTGAGGAGGCACTGGGAACTTTAAAAAGGTTGTGCTGGTAGCCAGGAAAGGCAGCTGATTTAAAATCACATCAGGAACGTTGTTTGGACTGTGCCAGGCACAACCCACCTCACAAGGTGCTAATGGGAGAATTAATGAGACAAGCCCCAAGGGGACCTTGGGAAAGAATACAAATTGACTACACAGGCCCCTACCACCAGATCACAGAAAAAAACGATTCATGGTGGTGGTAGTGGATGCTTTCAGCCAGGGCCGGCTCCAGGGTTTTTGCCGCCCGAAGCAGCCAAAATAAATAAATAAATAAAAATAAATAAATAAAAAGCCACGATCGCAATCGTGATCTGCGGCAGCAATTCGGCGGGAGGTCCTTTGCTCCAAGCGGGAGTGAGGGACCGTCCGCCAAATTGCCACCGAATAGCTGGATGTGCCGCCCCTCTCCGGAGTGGCCGCCCCAAGCACCTGCTTGCCAAGCTGGTGCCTGGAGCCGGCCCTGCTTTCAGCAAGTGGGTGGAAGCTTTCCCCACAAAATGTCAAATTCCCCGGGTAACTGCTGAAATACTGGTAAATGAGGTATTCACTCGCTGGGGGGTCCCAAAGGTGATTGACTCAGGCCAAGGAGCTGGTTTCCAGTCAGATCTGTTAGGGGAGCTCTCAGACCTCACTGGAATCACACAATTGTTCCATATTCTTATCACCCACAGGCTGCGGGGCAGGTGGAACGCATGAACTGCACCATTAAAAGTGAGCTAAGAAAGGGAGTGGAAATGGGAGGAAAAAACTGTTCACAGTTCTTGCCCTTTGTCTTAATGAGAATAAGGGCCCGAGAATCAAAGGGCACAGGATTTTCTCCATATGAGGCTCTCATGGGAAGGTCCATGGAACGGTGGGAAAATCTACTTACCCCAGTACCTGGGGAAGTCACTACACATGGTTTAACACAAGAATGGATTTTAACTAATCAACCATGTAAAACAGGTACAGCAGGCGGTGGCCTGGTGAGATGAGCAAGGAGCAGCAAGAGTCAAAGCATGGTATGACCTGCCCGGGGAGCGTGACCTACCCACGGTGGGAGATCTAGTGATGTACAAGATTCCAATTCAACACCATCCATTCCCAGGTCCTAAATGGAAGGGCCCCTATCTTGTCCTTGACCAATTAGGGCCCAGTCTGCTATTATTGGGTACAGAGAATGGAGGGTGTGAGTGGGTTTACTGCACGCAAATAAAAAGGTACGAAACGGGGGATTGGGAAAGGAGACGTATAAATTTTGTTATGTGTGTATTACAGGTTAATTCAAAAAGGAGAAAAGGATGAAAATTCCCTGGCCCTGGATGGAACAATTACTAGTGCTAATCACAATTGTCACATTTACAAATTCTATTCAGATCGCACGATGTGAAGTGTCAAAAGGAGAAAACACATGCACGGCTACACATGCAACCTGTGGTAATAAAGCTAATGAAGACTATGAGAATCTCCCCATAGAAAGATGTACCACTAATACTCCAACAGGAATTTGGCAATGTCGGTATATGGTTTATGGATTAGATGGGGGAATCCCAACCTGGTGGAGAATATCAAATTTTTCAGGAAATATTGCATGGTAGTTCCTGGGTGCGGCCATGATTAATGACAGTGGGAAAACACAGTTACCCAGGTATGTGGTTTGTTTACAGAGGGTCCAAAGAATATAACCCTCTGGTCTCCTGGAGCAAATGAACCCTCTTGGGAAAATAGGGCCCCACATTTAGGGTGTGATGTTACCATATGTAACCACAATGTTACTTCCATAGAAGATAATCCCTGAAGATGTGATTGTTATGTACATATTACATTGGGCGTAAAATCCCCTTTGGGATGCTGGGTGTATGATAAGTTAACCATTTTACAGAATGTAACCCTACAAGTGATATGGATGCCAAGTTGGAAGATTCCAAATTTAAAGTGGCCACAGCCTGGACCTGAGAATTTTCCCTGACGAGCCAATGTATGGGAACCATTGTGGGAGCGGGTGCAGCCAGCACTTTTTAACGTGTCCTTTCACTCTATTATGTTGGTATGCCCCAAGGAATGGTGAGTGGACCAAATTCATCCTAATTGTAATATGTACATAAAAGGATTGAAACAACAATTCAGTTGGTGGGTGAGGGGACACACCTGGAATCGTTGTCAGAAAAGGGGATTGTGGGCAGCGGGGAACACTATGCTGGGTACATGGAATCTGGGGGACAAGTGGGTAACCAAACAATTAGTAAGCCAAAATGTGAAATTTCAACAACAAATTAATGAATTAATGGCACAGCAACTATCGTCAGTTGCCACAGGGTGGAGGACAGCAGTAGAGGTAAACTTGCACTTAACTCATTGGTCAGGGGACCTGGTGACATGGGTGGGGGATGGCTTCAGAAGACTAACATTGGGAGAAGTGTGTATAGGTATTCAAAATGCTCAGTTAATAATGTAAATGGATATTATGAGAGATGCTTGGTCAGAACAATGGCCTTCAATATTAAATCGGGAGGCTAGCCCATATTTATCCACAATTGCAAAAACATACCCATCTACCTGAAAAATCACATCCCCGACCTGTGGAGACAGTTCTTGTGTAATTGTTACTATGATACCATGGGAAGGAAATGCAAATAAGGTAGTCCCCTTGAACCCTATGGGAGTAACTAGGGAAGGCGGAGCGCATTAGGAGCCACAAGGAAATGGAGGGGGGGTGGAATGGGGTAAATTGGACTGTCATCACATTAAGCAGTTGTATATCCAGAGGAGGAATATGGATGTGCCCCTCTTCTATGACTATGGAGGAGCAGGATCAATGGCCTATTGCAAAGGGGGGGCATTTAGGGGTAATGTATATGGGGTATGGGGTATTCTGCTGGGAATGTATGCAATCCTGCAATATAACACTAGGAGGCAAAATCCTTCCAGTATATGACCAAATTATGAACTTCTGTACACTGCCACCTGGACTATGGTGCACCAATGGATCAGTGGACTTAATCGTTGTAAACAATCGAACCAGCACTTACTACCCCATACAGTATCAAGTAGTTGAATTGGTTTGGACAATACCAAATTTCACTGTGGATATTCAATGGACACACAATATGGACAAGAGTACACAAAGATTACAATAACAACTTGCTGCAAGCGCCAACATTTGGAGACACTTACAATACATACTACAGAATGGCGCTGACAAAATTTTTACCTATCAAAGGAGGAGAAGCACTGTTTTTGGTGGTGGCCAAGATGTTTGACCATACTGCTGTTGGGTTATGTCCATCTTGCATGTTTGGGTTATGTCCATTTTGTATGTTTTGTATAATTTCAGGATCCCATATTGATTTTCAAAATGGAGTTTGTGCCCATGTGATCCAGCTGATCACAGTTTTCCCGCCTTTTATTTCTCCTCAGAAGTGGTAAACAATGTCTGGATAGAACTGGTTTTTACCGCCTTTTCCACAGGGTTTCCCAGAAGATTATGCAAATCTGCCCCGAGCACTGCTTAGCTGCTGTCTATCTGAGTGACAGTAAGGGTCTGACTTGCACTCACCTACCCATCCTAGTGGTAGAGGGGACTAGGGCAGGGGTTCTCAAACTGGGGGTCAGGACCCCTCAGGGGGTCACAAGGTTCTTACATGGGGGGGATCGCGAGCGGTCAGTCTCCACCCCAAACCCTGCTTTGCCTCCAGCATTTATAATGGTGTTAAATATATTTTTTTAAAAACATTTTTAATTGATGGGGGGGAGGGATCGCACCACTCAGAGGCTTGCTATGTGAAAGGGGTCACCAGTACAAAAGTTTGAGAATCACTGGGCTAGGGTTTTCCTTCCACAGTTCTGCTTCTACTTTGTCATCACCTGCAAGGAGAAGAGAAGGACAGACAGCCACATTCCACTTACCATCATCCACCTCCAGCTGCTGTCCCCCAACATACCATCCATCTACTCTTCTACAGACTCAGAGGAACATCAAGGGACTCCCTGGAGAGCCTCTCCAATGGCTTTCAACTAGCCGGAGGATTGAGGTCCCAGGCAACAAGATGCTTGATCTATAGAAGGAGGTTTCTATTAAGGGGTTTACTTACCTGTTTATTTTGGGGAAATCACTGTATTGCATAATTTTACTGTTTACTCCCACCTTTTCTTTGCCCCATTCGTTGTACACCAATCCCTCAATACACTTCATTTGTTTTTCACCTTATCACGACTGACTCCTCGTTATTCAAGGTGGGAGGGACCCCTTATGGGAAGATCAAACCTACCAATGACAGATGCTGGATGGGGGAGAGGGGGTCGAATCTAAGAAAATAGGAAGTATAGGAATCTCTTGCCTTATCCCACATATATTTCTTTGCCTTTCTGTCCTTTCTCCTAACACTGCAGTGGTCAGGACTCTCAATGTTGCTGTGAATTATCATAACGGCTGGTGTATTGTTAACTGTATTTGTGTTATGTTGCATATGGAAATGATCAAGGGGGGCAAAACCCCCTAGAGAACAGCCACTAATTATAACCTATAAGTAACAGACAACTCGGACCCCCAACCTTCTCGGGCCCACTATAATGGGAAGTCTGGAAAACTAATTGGAATAGGTGTGGTATGTCCGTACGAGAGAGGGTGCAGGGCATTGTACTACACAAGGGGCAGTGGGACAGATGGAATATCAACACCTTCCATTTTGATGCCTGGCCCTATCAGGAAGTGTGTCACCATATGTCCTGTGCTTTTCCAGGGATACCTGGGCAGGAGGCTCCCCCCCCCCCCAAAAAAAAGGGGTGGAGTGTTAGGATATAGATATTCAGGCCTGTCCGTAAAGGCCTATACTTTAAGCATTTAGGTGTATGTTTATCACTAAGGGTATGTCTACACCCAGCCGCTAGTTCGGCGGCTGGGAATCGAAGTTCTGGGTTCGACTTATCGCGTCTTGTCTGGACGCGATAAGTCAAAACAGGAAGTGATCGCCGTCGACTGCGGTACTCCAGCTAGACGAGAGGAGTACCGCGGCGTCAACGGGGGAGCCTGCCTGCCGCGTGTGGACCGAGGTAAGTTCGAAGTAAGGTACGTCGACTTCAGCTACCCGTTATTCACGTAGCTGAAGTTGCGTACCTTAGTTCGAATTGGGGGGTAAGTGTAGACCAAGCCTAAGCTAGTTATAGAGGTATAAAAGAAAGAATCAAAATCACTGTCTACCTGTGTAAGGGCCTTCTCTCACTGTGACAGTCTGAGGCCCTGTTCTTTGGCTAAGGCCTTTGGCTAAGCAGCAGAGGCAGCCATAAGCTGGGAAGTGTATGGTCACCTCCTCACATTCCAAACTAGTCACATTGAAATAAGTCAATCTGGGGCTGTTAGAAAGGTGATTTGCTCTATCACCTCCAGATAAAGGGAAGAGCCTAGAAGATGTAAAAGGAAATTTAGTTTGATAGTTTTCTATTTGGTAAGAACTCACTTATCAATAGACATAGTTGGGAAACCCTTATGTCTTTATAGATGTCGTTGTGAAATCCTCACTTCTGTATTGTTTTGTCATTAAAGTTCCCACTTTGCTATTGTTTATTTGCATGGTCTCTGTCTGATTCTGTGATTGTTTGTCTGCTGTATAATTAATTTTGATTTTGCTGGGTATAAACTAATTACTGTGGTGAGATATAATTGGTTAGCTAATCATGTTACAATATGTTAGGATTGGTTAGCTAATCATGTTACAATATGTTAGGATTGGTATAGTTGAGAATATTACTATATAAATTAGGGGCAAACAGGAAGTAAATTGGGATTAGAAAATAAGGAAAAAGGAACTTGGATTTAAGCTTGCTGGAAGTTCATCCCAATAAACATCGAATTGTTTGCACCTTCATGTATTGTTGCTCTCTGTTCATGCGAGAAGGACCAGGGAAGTGGGAGGGTGAAGGAATAAGCCCTCTAAGAGCTGGTGTTTCCAAACAAGGCTGTATGCACCACACTGGAGCCTAACGGTCACTGTTTTATAGTTATACTGCCATTGATTATAATGCCAGGGAAGAAAAATGAGCAGAAGCATTTTTATTCCCAACAAATTTCAGCATTCAAGAATAGTCATCCTCCAGCACCTCAAAGCTGTAAGTAACTTAGTTTTCCTTAAGCACAAGAGTGCAATCCTCAACAGAGTTTACTAAAAGAAACTAAACCTTCAACCTGCTCTCTTACTTCCATTCTGAACTTGGTAAACACATGAAGAAATGAAATGATTTTACATTGTGGCCACTCATTAAATTTTAAGTATTCTTACCACTCTTCCACTATGGAAATCCATACTAGCAACACATATGCTCTAGCACACTAGTGAGTCTTTGGAGGATTTTTAAGTAAGGTGGAACTTTCATGAATTTAAGACACAAAGGTTTTAACTGATGATGTTTAATAGAACACTTGATGTAGGTTTATTTTACATGTTTCACTTGCCACACTTCCCCTCATCTCCACTTTGAGAAAATACAGTTAATAAGGAAGAGCAATAAAGTTCAGGCTTGGTTTAAAGTAGTTTATTTCAATTGTAATAAAACACAGGTTATGTACTGGGATAGTAGATTTGAAAAGAAGTTTAAACAAACATCCCTGTGGCGCTGGATGGTGCTGCAACAAAATACCCTTCTCTCACTCTCTTCCTGCTAAGAGGCAAGTCCCACACCTCTACATTTGTTCAGTAGCAGACAGTTTTACTAGTGCTGAGCAAAGGGGCTCCATGAAGCCCTTTCTCCTTCTCTGGATTACTCCAAAAATCTACCCCATACCATATGGAGGGGAAGGCAAAAAGAAGTAACCATGCTAATTAAAACTGTTATTTATTCTCCTGGCCCTGATCATTCTGTTTAGCAGCTGGGTTTGAGAAAGAGAAAAATCATTCTCATAAAGGAAGAATAAAAACCCCTCATTGTAGAAGAACTTCAACTGTTGGTATTTACATTATAAACCCACATTGGCATGCACAGTGCTGGAGAGAAGGTTAGAGAAACAGGCTCTATTAGAGTTCATTGTCAACACCAAATAAAAGGGAAAGTCAGTTGGACTGTGCAAAATGAAAGTTGATGAGGATTATCTGTTCCCCCAAACTTGTGATTTGAGTTATTTTGGCAGTTATCCAAGGCTGAACCTGCAAGTGACCATTCGCGATGGGAACAAAGCAGCTGCAGGAAGCAAGCACAGGCCTCGCTGAAGATGGTGCAGTCACTGTGAAGGTGAAACAATATGAGGAGTGCTACTTATTCTGCAGTTACAGAATTACCAACACTACTTCAGTTTAGTTATTGTGAGGCTATGCATTTCTCCAACCACCATTTCATGAGAAAGCCTGACCCCTGCAGCAATAGCATAGGCATGTATACAATGCTAAGGCATAGTATCTATTGTAGCTTATTGCTTAAAGAAATGCATAGTTACTTGGCCACAGGTGCAGGACTAGGGTTGCTGGGAAAGAACAGGACTGAAGGCAGAGTACTGTATGTTGGATGGGATCAGGTACTGGTACAGCTCTATATTAGCTCCAATTCCCCTACACAATCATTAATGTTCTGTAGGGTACTGCTAGACTTAGTTGACATTTTGAAGTCTTATGTCTCATTTACTATAGTATACATTTAAACAGAGGGAATTCCAGATCATAATTAGCCTATATGTACCTTAGATTAGGTTGCACACAATTTCTTTCTTCTTAGCGTTTCACCAACACCCTCTAGAATTGGAAGCCCTAGTTTTCTCTTGATTATTGATTGGTCACACATTGTGTTTTCACCATCAGACTTCGCTAACATGGGTTGTTGCAGAGTAGTGGTGACTGGGCTTTCTAGGACTCCAGCATATTTTGAAGGATCAACACTCAGGAGTAAGGAACAGTCAGATGTCAGACACATTGCAGAGGCAAGTACTCCAGAGGTTCTGGATAGTTCACATGGCCTGGCAAGTCTTACTGGAACATCGCTTTTCTCTTTAGTGATAACGTCCATCTGTATTTTAAGGTCATTTACTGGCTGCATATAGACAGGTTTCAGAGTGGTAGCCGTGTTAGTCTCTATCAGCAAAAAGAATGAGGAGTACTTGTGGCACCTTAGAGACTAACAAATTTATTTGAGCATAAGCTTTCGTGGGCTAAAGCCCATTTCATCAGATGCATACAGTGGAAAATACAGTAGGAAGATATATAACATGAAAAACATGGGGGTTGCCATACCAACTCTAACGAGAATAATCGATTAAGGTGGGCTATTAGCAGCAGGAGAAAAAAAACTTTTGTAGTGATAATCAGGATGGCTCATTTCAAACAGTTGACAAGAAGGTGTGAGTAACAGTAGGGGGGAAATTAGGATGGGGAAATAGTTTTTAGTTTGTGTAATGACTCATCCACTCCCAGTCTTTATTCAAGCCTAATTTAATGGTGTCGAGTTTGCAAATTAATTCCAGTTCTAAAGTTTCTCATTGGAGTCTGTTTTTCAAGTTTTTTTGTTAAATAATTGTGACTTTTAGGTCTGTAATTGAGTGTCCAGGGAGGTTGAAGTGTTCTCCGACTGGTTTTTGAATGTTATAATTCTTGACGTCTGATTTGTGTCCATTTATTCTTTTGCGTAGAGACTGTCTGGTTTGGCCAATGTACATGGCAGAGGGGCATTGCTGGCACATGATGGCATATATCACATTGGTAGATGTTCAGGTGAATGAGCCTCTGATGGTGTAACTGATGTGATTAGGTCCTATGATGGTGTCCCTTGAATAGATATGTGGACAGAGTTGGCAACGGGCTTTGTTGCAAGGATAGGTTCCTGGGTTAGTTTTTTGTTGTGTGGTGTGTATTTGCATGGCCCAACAACATTTTTATGGCTGACTTTGAACAACGCTTCCTCAGCTCTCGTCCCCTAACGCCCCTACTCTACTTGCGCTACATTGATGACATCTTCATCATCTGGACCAATGGAAAAGAAGCCCTTGAGGAATTCCACCATGATTTCAACAATTTCCATCCCACCATCAACCTCAGCCTAGACCAATCCACACAAGCGGTCCATTTCCTGGACAATACTGTGCTAATAAGTGATGGTCACATAAATACCACCCTATACCGGAAACCTACTGACCGCTATACTTACCTACATGCCTCCAGCTTCGATCCAGGACACACCACACAATCCATTGTCTATAGCCAAGCTCTAAGATACAACCGCATTTGCTCCAATCCCTCAGACAGGGACAAGCACCTACAAGATCTCTATCAAGCATTCTTAAAACTACAATACCCACCTGCTGAAGTGTAAAAACAGATTGACAGAGCCAGAAGAGTACCCAGAAGTCACCTACTACAGGACAGGCTCAACAAAAAAAATAACAGAACGCCAGTAGCCGTCACCTTCAGCCCCCAACCAAAACCCCTCCAGCACATCAACAAAGATCTACAACCTTCCTGAAAGATGATCCCTCACTCTCACAGATCTTGGGAGACAGACCTGTCCTCGCTTACAGACAGCCCCCCCAACCTGAAGCAAATACTCACCAGCAACCACACACCACAGAACAAAAACATTAACCCAGGAACCTATCCTTGCAACAAAGCCCGATGCCAACTCTGTCCACATATCTATTCAAGTGACATCATCATAGGACCTAATCACATCAGCCATGCCATCAGGGGCTCATTCACCTGCACATATACCAATGTGATATATGCCATCATGTGCCAGCAATGCCCCTCTGCCATGTACATTGGCCAAACTGGATAGTCTCTACGCAAAAGAATAAATGGACACAAATCTGACATAACATTCAAAAACCAGTAGGAGAACACTTCAACTTCTCTGGTCACTCAGTAACAGACTTAAAGGTGGCAATCTTGCAACAGAAAAGTTTCAAAAATAGACTCCAATGAGAAACTGCTGAACTTGAATGAATATGCAAACTAGATACCATCAATTTAGGCTTGAATAGAGACTGGGAATGGCTGAGCCATGACACACATTGAATCTATTTCACCATGTTAAGTATCCTAACACCTTATTGTCAAACTGTTTGAAATGGGTCATCTTGATTATCACTACAAAAGTTTTTTTTTCTCCTGCTGATAATTGCTCATCTTAATTAATTAGCCTCTTAGAGTTGGTAGGGCAACTCCCACCTTTTCATGTTCTCTGTATGTGTATATATATCTCCTTACTATATGTTCCATTCTATGCATCCGATGAAGTGGGCTGTAGCCCGTGAAAGCTTATGCTTAAATAAATTTGTTAGTCTCTAAGGTGCCACAAGTACTCCTGTTCTTTTAACATTCCCATTGTTATTGCTGCTTGCTGTGTGCTCCATAATATCTGTGAGAGTAAGGGGGAGATGTTTATGGCGGGGTGGGAGGTTGAAGCAAATCGCCTGGCATCCGATTTTGAGCAGCCAGACACCAGGGTGATTAGAAGAGCACAGCAAGGCGCGCTGCGCATCAGAGAGGCTTTGAAAACCAGTTTCATGACTGGCCAGGCTTCGGTGTGACAGTTGTGTGTGTTTCTCCTTGATGGAAACCCACCCCCTTTGTTGATTTTAATTCCCTGTAAGCCAACCACCCTCCCCCCTTTGAAATAAAGTAACTATTGTTTTGAAACCATGCATTCTTTCTTTATTAATTAAAAAAAAGAGAGATAACAGACAAGGTAGCCCAGGTGGGGTGGGGGAGGAGGGAAGGACAAGGCCACATTGCTTATTGTAGCCACACTAAAAATCAAACTGTTTGAATGACAGCCTTCTGTTGCTTGGGCCATCCTCTGCAGTGGAGTGGCTGGGTGCCCGGAGCCTCCCCAACCCCGCGTTCTTGGGCGTCTGGGTGAGGAGGATATGGAACATGGGGAGGAGGGTAGGCGGTTTTACAGTGGATGCAGCGGAGGTCTGTGCTCTTGTTGGCTTTCCTGCAGCTCCAACAGATGCTTCATCATTTCCGTTTGCTCCCCCATTAGCCTCAGCATTGCGTTCTGCCTCTTCGTGCTCACTTAATTCTTTTCTGGCCTCTCCCACTGAATGCCTCCATGCATTAAGCTGTGCCCTATCAGTGTGGGAGGACTGCATGAGCTTGGAAAAACATGTCATCGCGAGTGCGTTTTTTTTGCCTTCTAATCTGCGATAACCTCAGGGACAGAGATGATAGGGGGAGCATAGAAACATTCTACACTCTACGTTCTGGGGGGACTGCATGGTCATCTGTGCTGCTGAGTTCACCATGCTGACCAAACAGGAAATGAAATTCAAAAGTTCCCGGGGCTTTTCCTGTGTACCTGGCTAGTGCATCGGAGTTCAAAGTGCTATCCAGAGCAGTCACAATGGAGCACTCTGGGATAGCTCCCGGAGGCCAATACCGTCGATTTGCATCTACACTACCCCAAATTCGACCCAGCAAGGTCGATTTTAGCGCTACTCCCCTCGTCAACGGAGCAGGGTTGGTTGTGTGGACGCAGTCATTTTTAAATCGACCTAACGCGGTTAAATTCGACCTAACCTCGTAGTGTAGACCAGGCCTCAGATGTGAAACAGCATGAAGGTATTTAAGAAGCCAACTCAAAGAGTTCCTCCTACACAAACATTCAGGTCTTGAGCAGTCCAGGCAAACAACAAACGTTACAACAAAGCTTAAACTTCTTCTTCATAATAATTTTAAAAACAATACTAGCTGCCTATTTAATTTTAAAAACAGCAAAAAATATCCACCTCCCTTTCCACTTCTTAGTCTTGAAGTTTAAATCTCCTCAGTGTGATAGATATGCTAGCTTTGATCTGCTTAGCTCTTGGAAGTCCAGGGGCTCCGAACTGCTGGCCCCGTGTCCCTAGGAACAGCTCTGTCCACCGTTAGGGAATTTTTTCCCGAGAACCCCCTGTAACATTTTGCAAACCCCAGTTTGGAAACCACTGCTTTAGGGAAAGGGGGGTGCTAGGAAAGCTGCACTGTTCTGCTTCTATCCCCCACTATCACTATAACTCCATTTCCAGGATGATCCTAACCCCATCTATACCTGCTCTGGGTTGTCCACCTCAGCACTTCTTCCTTCTCCTTTGCCATTTCTCTGCTGAAGCCATTCTGCTCCAAGCAGCCTCAGCCTGCTCCTGTTTTATAGGCATGACACCTCCACCCCCTTCTGCCCTGCCCCTCCCCTCCCTAATGCTTGCAGCTACTTTTCTCCACCACCCTTAAATTCCATAAACAAAATTTCCTGAGAATAATTCAGGAAACAAGCAGTGATTTGAGCCTGAAAGAGAGAGCCATCTCCTTTCCCATCCCTCCTGTGTATCATAACTTTCCTCTACCTCTCCACCTGTTTCCATACACAAAGAGCAAAATTGTACCTCAACCTAAATTGCTTTTAAGATAGAGTAAGTTGAACCAATGAAAAGGGGAAAAAATGAAGTCTTTCTATGAGACCACAAAGTGGGTGTGTCACTGGTAAAGGCTGGAGACCCTCCTTTTGAAAATGGCGGCTGAAGACAGAAGCCCCTGTAATACACAGATGAAGTACACAGAAAATAAAATGCATCGCAGTTTCATATTTACATGCAACACACTTCTTCCCTGTATGTTTTTACTATAAGCTCAGTTTTGCAGGAAATCTGCACAGATAGAAAGTTTGGGCTGGGCACATTATGCTTTCTAAGCACTTTTATTAAGTCCTTGAAATCTATCCCAGCTGGTTGCCTAAGTACTGCACACCTTTCTCATTAGTGTTAGGAAAATAGATTGTTTTTCTTGCCACTGTTTTCTACAACATTTGCATGACCCATGTACCCCCAGGGAACCTCACTGCAGGATCAGGGCACAAGTCTCTTCAAATATATTTCAGATTCTTGTTCGTTTTCACTAGATAGGAAACTCGCCTTAGAGTAGTTTCTTCACTGTGTGTCTCTCTCTGGATGGGATCCACAAAGGGACTTAGACATTGCAACACTGAACATCATGACACCCAACTTTCAGGTGTCTAGAAAATCGCAGGAACAACACTGTGATCCACAGAGCCACTGGGCTACACATTATAAAGTGAAGGGTAGCGCCTCCACCTCTGGATTTTGAATGGGCTCTGAGCACACCTATCAGATCAGGCTCCACACATGAATGCCCATCTGCCACAGGCACTGACTTTCCAATGTGCCAGGGGATGCTCAACCCCTTCCCCCAAGGCCCCCACCCCACCCTGCCTCTTCACGTCCCCACCATGCCTCTTCACGTCCCACCTCTTCCCACCCCCTCCCTGAGCGTGCTGTGCCCTCGCTATTCCCCCTCCCCCCCAGCACCTCCTGCATGCCACGAAACAGCTGATCATGGCAGATGGGAGGCACTGGGAAAGAGGAGGAGGCACTGATCGGCGCGACCCGCCAGCAGGCAAGAGATGCTGGGGGGAGGGAGGAACTGATAGGGAGCTGCCAGTGGGTGGTCAACACCCACCCTTTTCCCCCCATGGGTGCTGCAGCCCCGGAGCACCCATGGAGTGGGCACCTATGCCATCTTCCCCTGGTTCATGGATCACTCGGGGGCTTAGGTGCGAGACAGGTATCCGGTCACCTAGCAGGAGGCAGCAGTGCACATGCCCAGAGGCAGAAACACAGGCATTAGGGGAACTTTTACTCTGGAAAATTTAGGCACCTACAGGGTTGGGCAGGAGTTCTGTAGATCACAGTGAACCCCAAATGGGACAGGGGTGCTTCAGTACTTTCCTGGATCCCACCCTCTGTACCCATCAGTGGCTCTGCTTTTGAAAATGGCTGCTGCTGACAGCAAATCACTAGGAATTTAAAGGAGACGCTCACAGAAAAAGAATACCACAGTTATGTACTCCATGCCGCTTTTCTAATTCCTTGTACTCATTTCTTCTTTTCTTCCTTCTACCCAGCTCCCCCTCCACCTTCCAATTCCCTTTTCCAACTGACCTCCTGCTACCTTCCTCTCTTCTCACTACCTCTATCTCTCTTCTTCCCCCTATACCTTTCTTTTCTGTCTCCGCTTTCTCTTTCCCCTTCTCCAGTAGTTAGGGGTTGGATTGATGGTTCTTCTGCACCTCTAGATTCTCTGACTACTTTCACAAGAGCATAGAGATGAGTGGGATGATAGAAGCAATAACAAGGACGGAGCAGCTAGTGAGCAGCCTGTACAGGACTTACTTACATACCTAAATTTGGCTCAAGGCTGGGATATGGGAGCTAAAGCATGCCAGGGTAAGTGCTTTGACCTACAGCTGATTTCAATACGTTTGTAATTACAACTATTCTTCCTTCAGTCATGCAGCTCTGTGAGAAAATGTTTATTTGAATCTCACAAGATCTGTCTACAGTAGGTAGCTAATCTATTGTGAAAACAGTTGTCAGCAACTGGTCCGTGTGAACTGGTGCTTTAAAAAGTCCTAATTGCAAGTGTAGAGAGGTCAAAACTGAAATAAAAAAGTGTGGTTGAGTCCTGGCAGAAGCAGTGCAGAACAGGATTTTGTTTTGCCTACTAAGCAGAAAGAAGGGCTAGCAGCAGGGATATACAGGCACAGAAACACTCTGTACAGCTGCACCAAAAATTAGGGCAGTAATAAGATTGAAACAATCACTTACTGTCACCCCTGGTGATTCCTTATCTTCCTTGGGAAGGACTGTCCTCTCCATACAGAGCTCTGTCAACTGTGACTGGCCCTGAACCCCTCTGGGTCTGGTACTCTCTGCCTTTCCATCAGCTTACCCAGTAAAGTCCCCCAGTCATATTGAAGAAACCAGTCACCTCCCCACATTTCCCAGAGTGGTCTGACAAATGGGAGCTGCAAGGAACAGCTCTCCCAGTGGTCCAGTCTGGAACTACACCTTCCATTGCACCTTTCTGTTTGAACACCACACACATGGATCATTACACTCTGCTTAAACAATCACGGCAACTGGAAATATGGCACAGCTGTGCCTCAGCTATAGAGTATCCCTTGGTTTGATGGAACATTATCTGGCACATTAAACATACAGGCTATTTGTGTTGTGTTAGTCTGCCTACTGTGAAAGGCAAGCAGTGGGGAAGACAAGATATGCAGCTGTAGGAAACTAACTTTATCTGTGCTGTTGCACCAAGTT
>NW_020664448.1:0-67876 GCF_002925995.2 Terrapene triunguis
TAAATCAGGTTTTTAAAATGTTTAAGAAGCTTAAATTAAAATGCAGAGCCCCCCCCCCCCCCCCCCGGACCAGAGGCCAGGACCTGAGCAGTGTGAGTGCCACTGAAAATCAGCTCGCTGATCTAGTCTGACCTCCTGCACGTGGTAGACCGCAGAGTCTCGCTAGCCCACTCCTGCAATATGCCCACAACCTCCGACTGAGTTACTGACATCCTCAAATCATGATTCAAAGACTTCAAATTAGAGAAAATCCACCACTTGCTCAAATTCAATCTAGCCCGACCCATGCCCCATGCTGCAGAGTGAGGTGAAACCCTCCCTCTCACCCAGGGTCTCTGCCACTCTGAGCTGGGAGAAAATTCCTTCCCAACACCAAATATTGCGCAGTCAGTTAGACCCGTTAGCATGTGGACAAGACCCACCAGCCAGACACCTGGGAAAGATTTCTCTGTAGTAACTCAGAATCCTCCCACTCTAGTGTCCTGTCTCTAGGTGTTAGAGATGTTTGCTGATAGCAGTTGCAGATGGGCCATATACCAGTGTAAGCAGTCTCATCATACCATCCCCTCCATAAACTGATCAAGCTCAGTCTTGAAACCAGTTGGATTTTTTCCCCCCACTGCTCTCCTTGCAAGGCTGTTCCAGATCTTCACTCCTCTGGTTAGAAACCTTTGCCTAATTTCAAGGCTAAACTTATTGAGAGCCAGTTTATATCCATTTGTTCTTTTGTCAACATTGGCACTTAAATAATTCCCGTCATGCCCTGGTGTTTATCCATGTGATGTATTTATAGAGAGCAATCATATCTTCTCTCCTCCTTCGTTTGGTTAGGCTAACTGAGCCAAACTCCTTAAGTCTCCTCTCATAAGGTAGGTTCTTCATTTCTCTGATCATCCTAGTAGCCCTTCTCTGCACCTGTTCCAGTCTGAATTCATCTTTCTTAACATGGGAGACTCTTAGCCTATGTCTACACAATAAGTGTTAGTGCGGCACAGTAGTGTAGGCAGTTGCTATGGTGGTGGAAGAGGTTTTTCCATTGCTATAATAAATCCACCTCCCTGAGAGGTGGTAGCTAAGTTGATGGTACAATACTTCCATTGATGTAGCAGTGTCTATACCAGGTCTTAGATTGGCTTAACTATGTCTCTTGGGTGTGAAATTTTCACACCCCTGAGCACCATAAAGTCAACCTAAGTTTTGGGTGTAGACCAGGCCTTCCTTATTATGAAAAGGAGTTGAATATAGTCACCCTTCTCCTTCATATGGAAAGTCCCATGTTCCTGTGCCGATTACAGATCCTCTGCTTGCATCAGGAGAGACCTTGCAAGGACCCGTGGGCTGAACTGTCGAACTCTGTGGGTCATGCTTTGGCCACCCCTTCATTCCTCAAGGGCCAGTGGGGGATTGTTTCCAATAGTGCATCTTGTATCAGAAAGCACTATTGTTCAGTGTTTAGATCAGGATAGTGGGAGTCAGGAGAACTTGGTTCTGTTCTGTGTGACCTCGGCAAGTCACTTATTCTCTCTGTGCCTCACTTCCTTCATCTGTAAAATGGGGGGATCTGAAGATGTGTCTACATTGACAATTTTATGGAAATATCCCAAGTGGTGCACTGAAACCAGTGCAAATCCCCCAGTGTTAGCAATGGCAAACAATGTGAACAGTAGGGTGAGCTGGTCACCAGGCATCTTACTTCCGTGTGGTCTTCCCCTACACTAGTCAAGGTATGGTAAAAACATTAGTGCCTTGTCTCTGCTACCACTCCAAATGTGGCTACAACCAGAGAAGCCATTTGGAGATATTCCAAAAATGTCTAGTGTAGACAAGGCTTAAATACTGAGCTCTTGTTGGATACTTAGAGCACTTTAGTCTGTCTTATCTTTCTTTTGATATTTTTCCTCCTATCATAAATTATGTCAGATATTTTGGGTGGATGCTAGATATTATCGCAGAGAAGAGGAATTGTATCTTTACCAAATCAGATACAGCTGGAGTAAATGGGTGGGTAATTGATATAGTTAGATAGCTAGTTTAAGTTGAAGTCAATGGAGTGACACCAGGGATGAATTTGGTCGGTAGTGGGTCCCTTAATATCAAGTTACTGGAATTCACATGTACAAGTGATAGAGTGTATGAAAGAGAAATTACAGTCATCTATCTTCCTGTTATTCTGTCCCCTTTTGTGTTGTAGCAGTGTACTGAGAAGTGATGATTTGCTTTAGGCCAATGAAAACTGGTTGGGAAGTTTATTGGTACATTATGAAATTACTGAATTTTGTTAGGGAAGATGCATTCCAAGAGGAATAAGCTAACAACTGACTGCTTTGAAAACCTTCTTGATGCTTTTCTTACATGTTTGTTTGTGTTCTAACAATGTTGGCTTGTTTTAGGTGCTCTGCCTGGGGAAGGAAATGTTTCTAAAACAGGCACTTGCTCTTAGCAGGTAAGGATTGTGAAATCTGACAGAGCAAATGTAAGATTCAAGATAACATTTTTATATCCTGTCTCTTTTACAAACTGGCCCAGCAAACTTATAAAATAAATTTAAAAAAATCACTATACAGTTGAAAAATAATATCAGAGAAAGATAAAACATTGAGATATAGTGAAAGGAATATTTCATATGACACCTGGAAGCTGATGGAATAGCAGGATCTGTACAAGAGATGGTTCCTTGCACCATCAGTGTAGGAAGAATGGTCTAGTGTACGGATGTCAGACTCAAAACCCATGGACCAGATCAGGTGTGCATGATGTATTTTGTGGCTCGCATGATGTATTTTGTGGCTCACATGCCATACTCAAACTGTGCAGAATGTAAACTTTTTTTTAATGACCAAAAAAAAGTGTTTTTTTCTAGACATCATGGCTGCAGCCATAATCTTCCAAATGTAATGGGAGGAGGGTGTAAACCAACGTCATGATGTCTGTCTGAGTTTGCAGAGAACTGAAAAATGAGTCAGAGGGGTGACCTACTCCTTATGAATTTGATCCATGTATCATCTCCAAAGCCCACTGATGGTGTTGTAATGTCAGTATTAACGGATCACTGTAGCAAATAGAATGGTTGGGGGGTGGGAGTGAAGCCCTTGAGGGGTGGGAATTGGGAGTTCCTGCAGAGAAAGACATAAAAGAATAATTAAAAGTTTTAGTTACTATGTAAAAGCTATATTATCTCCTCGATCTTTGTGTGCTCCTCCCACTGACATCAGTGGAGTCTCCACTGGGGATCAAGCAGAGTGTGCCATCCTGAATTCTCACCCCAGCTCCCAACAGAATGAAACACAGAATCTGGCTCTCTCTCTTTTCCCCCAAATGAGTTTGACACCCTGTGTCTAGCGGATTGTGACTTGGGATACCTGGGGTCGATTCCCAGCTCAACCCCAGACACCATGCCTGACCTTGGGCAAGTCATTTAATCTGTCCTGTGGGGATAATGCTACCCTACCCAACAGTGGTGGTGTGAAGGTAAAATCCATTAATGGGTGTGAGGTGCACAGATAATGCAGTAATGAGAGCCATAGTGTAAAGATCTAATCCATTTTCCACACTCTCTGCCTATAAAACCTGTCACTCAAGAATAATGACTCTATTTAGAGACTGAAAATCTGTATAGTACTTTTATAAATGAAACAATAGCTTTTAACTTTCATCCTGGCTTTTCCTTTAGAGTAACAGCGGCCAGAGAGAGCCCCATCTGTGCTGTAGGTAAGAACTCACTGTAGATTTTGAATACAATACACAAAAAACCTTCTTGTACCCGAAACAAATATTCACACTTGAGCCGTCATGTCACCTTGCTGTTTAATTCTTTAAACCAAATTTGAGCTGATTGATGGTGTTATAATGAATAATTCAGATGGGCACTGGGCCAGTATTCAGTCACACCTGTATCTGACTGCAAATCCTCCTCTTGTTCCATTCCTGGGACGGCTAAGCAAAGAGTCCTAGACAGACTGACTTTATGTTGTGGAGAAACATCTGCTAGAGACTATGGGCTGTATTCACAAAGAAATGTAGTGTCACCACACTTAACTTTTAGGCACCTAGAAAATCCCTGGGATTCACAGAGTTTAGTGTGGCAGCTCAGCTTCGTGTACATTTGGGGGAAAGGTGCCTCAGAATGGGATTCACAGAAGCTAGCACACTAGGTGGCTCTCCGCCTAAGATAGCTAATGGGAGATGCCAAGGAGAGGGGTGTGTTCTAAGCCCTGCCCCTCTTCCTGCACCTAAATCCAGCCTGCAGGGAGGTACCTTCCTCTGCTTGGGATTCTTCTCTGCAAACTTTCTCTTGGGGTTAGGTGTCTGCCCCATTTTTGGAAAAAGCTGGGTGGAGGAGGGGAGAGGAGGAGGACCTCCCTCATAACTTTTAACCCAGTGGTTAGTGTAGTCACCTGGGCTGTGGGAGACTCCTGGTTCAATTCCGCTCTCCGCCTGATGAGAAGGGATTTGAACAGGGATCTGCTACTTAGCTGAGTGCTCTAGCCATGGGGCTATGGTATGTTCTGATGAGAGTCTCTCCTGTTGAAGCTGTCCCACTGGGATAAATCATTTAAAAATTCACTGGAGCAGGGGGACTGGACTCTGTGTCTCCCACCTCCCAAGTGAGTGCTCCAGCCTCCAGGCTAGGAAGGTTTCGCTTGCTCTCTCTCTCTCTCTGTCCCAATGATTTTTTCATTATTTATTGCCAGAGGAACAGTTTCAACAGAAGAGACTGAGGGAACCCCATATCAGAATATCCAATAGACCAGTGGCTAAGACACTCACCTGAGAGGTGGCAGATCCCTGTTCAGATCCCTTTTCCTCATCAGGTGGAGGGGGAAGTTGAATGGGGGGGTCTCCTACATCCTAGGTGAGTACCTTAACCACTGGGCTAAAAGTTATGAAGGAATCTTCTCACTCCTGTTCTCCCCTTTCCTCCCTTCCCCCTGCAGCCATTTAAGGTAAGCTTGCCTGCAGGCGCCTGATCCAATAGGTAAGCTCTGGGCATTACCTGCTTGGGTCCCACAGCGAGTAGTTAGGTGGAGGAACACCTGTCTTCCTCCGGATTGTGCATCGCTTTGGGGCTTAGGTGTCTGGACGCCTGGCGTGGAGCTGCAGAGCGCATGTCCAGAAGCTGAACTGTAGGTGCCCAGAGAACTTTTATTGCAAAAATGTAGGTGCCAGGCAAGTTTACCCTATAGTGTTTGGCAGCAGCTGAAGGTTTTTTTGTGAATCCCAGTGGGGCCCGATTCTGAGATTTAGGTGCCTAAAGGGGTAGGCAGTCACCTGAGTTCTTCTGTGAATCTAGCCCAATATTCCCTGTCTACACTGGGTCAGAAATTCTTAGTGGAACCAGTCTTAAACCCAATTTAAGGTTAAACCCATCTACACTTCAATATCTACTGTGCTGGTGGATTCTGTTACAACACAGTAGTCCTCTGACATGACTAAAACACAGTTTGGTCTTGAAGTGTAGACAGGATCTAGTATGTTCTTGAACCCGGCTGGTTCAAGGTATTGTACTTTCAGTCTAAAAAATCGCCTGTCTCTGGGGTGCGCTTATTAAAGTTAAGGCTACAGGGACAGCACTTTGCCCCAGAGTAATGAGAAGAAACAAGGGCTTGTCATTTCTTCGGATACATGAATATTGGAAGCAGGGCTGGGTTTAAGGATAACTGGGATCCTGGATCCATCACAGTTTCACCACTACCATCATGCTCCAGCCCTTTCCATGCTGATCTCCTTGAATGTCCTCCTGCTAGGGATCTCTTCTCTTTCTCCCAGTCTATTGTGGTCTGCCAAGTCACTACCCTTTCCTCATTTAGATCTCACCTGACAACTTGACAAGAGACAATGGGACCCCCCCCCATATTTGTTGCACATATTTACTCCCCCCCAATACTTAACTGAACCACTGTGGTGTGTTGGGTACATGACTAACCCTGAGTAACCTACAGTGTAGACTGGGGCAGGGACGTGTCTTCTGTGTGAAGCATCTTGCCCACCTCTGGCCACTCTAAAACAGTAGTGCTCAACCAGGGGTATGCATACCTCGGGGGGTACGCAGAGGTCTTTAGGGGGTACAGCAACTCATCTAAATATTTATCTAGTTTTACAACAGGCTACATAAAAAGTAAGCGCAAACTAAAATTTCATACAATGACTTGTTTATACTGCTCTATACACTATACACTGAAATGTAAGTACAATATTTATATTCCAGTTGATTTATTTTATAATCATATGGTAAAAATGAGAGAGTCAGCAATTGTCCAGTAACAGTGTGGCTGTGACACTTTTGTATTTTTATGTCTGATTTTGTAAGCAAGTCGTTTTTAAGTGAGGTGAAACTTGGGGGTACGCAAGACAAATCAGACTCCTGAAAGGGGTACAGTAGTCTGGAAAGGTTGAGAACCACTGATCTAAAACACCTAATTACAGACAAAAAGACTCTTCTTCCAGGTGTCTGCCCCTGCCAGCCCCACCTCTCCTCAGTGGATTCCTGGTGACTCCTATCTTCCATACTGTTACCGCTTTGTCAGGAGAGGCTTCGTCCGACCTTTAACTTGAAACGTATTTGTTCTGTCTTCCTCTTTAAAGGCAGCACGTCGCTGAGCTGCAACAGACACTACAGGTCCCAGCCTACCCATGGCATTGGGAGGTTCAGACACCTGCTTCCACCGGAGGTAGGCTTTTCTGTGCTCGGACAGTGCTGACTTTCCATTTATCCGGATACATGGACAGATGAATTAAAATGTTGGTGTTGCTAATTCTATGGATTTCTGAGTACACAAGCAAAGACTATGCTGCTTTCCTTCTGCTTCTCCCAGCGGAGATTGTTGTGCAGTGAGAAATAGCCTCTTCAAAGCACTACACAAATATTTTCTTGTGTCCATTACTTCCTTATTTAAGTCTCTAAATGGTGTGACTAATGGAAACTATTAATTATGTTGAACTTAACCAAACCACTCACAAGCCGTTGCTGAATATTAGCAAGTAAAGTCTTGGTCCATTTTGAACTTTTTTACTTTACCTGGAATTTGGAAGACACACATTTCTGGAACAGTGAAACAATAATTCATCTAGACAGGTGCCTCGAAGGCAGAGGCTGAATTAGAAGCAGTTTGTTCCAAGTCCTTAGTTCCTTCTGGAAGAAGTAGTTTTTCATGCTAAGCATACATTGTCCAGATGAGTGTGGTGCCTCTATAGGGCCTGTCATCCCAGGACCTCAACCAATTAAGCCTCAGAACACTTCTGTAAATTAGGTGTTATCCTGATTTTACAACTGGGAAAATGAGCACAGAGAAGCCTTGACTTGCCCAAGATTATTCAGCAAATCAGCGTTAGAGCTGGGTATAGAGTCCAGGCTACCAGTCTTCTGCTCTAACTGCTATTGGGCATGAATCTTGTATAGTCAGACTTTCCAAGAATGCTGAAGGGTATTTCACTTTCTTACAGCTTTCAAAGAGGAAAAGGGACAGGATACGGATGAAGGAGATTAGTGCTGGATCAGATCATGAATATGGAGACCTGAACATACAGATGACTGCGTACGACATGTGCCTGGTGGAGCATTTTGCTCAATACGTTCATAAACTCTGCAACCGACTCTCCATTCGAGTGAATGAAAGGTATAAAGGCCACCACTGCATGTGAGCTCTGTGTGTTTACATGACATGCCGTATGTACTTTGGTCTTGCTCGGATACAGAACAAAAATGAGAGCCTTGCAGGTGAAGGTGTTATACCAGGGATGGGGAAAATTTTTGGCCCAAGGGCCACATCTGGATATGGAAATTATATGGCGGTCCATGAATGCTCACGAAATTGGGACTGAGGTGCATGAGGGAGTGAGTGCTCTGGCTTGGGGTGTGGGCTCTCGGGTGGGGCCAGAAATGAGGAGTTTTGGGTGTGGGAGGGGGCTCCGGGCTGGGGCAAGGAGTTAAGGTGCAGGGGGGTGAGGGCTCCGGCTGGGGGTGGGTCTGGGTATGAGGAGTTGGGGGTGCAGGAGGGTGTTCTAGGCTGGGACCGAGGGGTTTGGAGGGTGGGAGGGAGATCAGGGCTGGGGCAGGGGGTTGGGGTGCGGGAGGAGGTCAGGGATTCAGGCTCCGGGCAGAGTTTACCTCAAGCAGATCCTGGAAGCAGCAGCATGTCCCCTCTCTGACTCCTATGCGGAGACACAGCCAGGCGGCTCTGCATGCTGCCCTGTCCACAGGCGCTGCCCGTGCAGCTCCCATTGGCCATGCTTCCCAGCCAATGGGAGCTGCAGGGGCGCCGCTTGGGGCGGGGGCAGTATGCGGAGCCCCTTGGCTACCTCTACACATAGGAGCTGTAGGGGGGACATGCCGCTGCTTCCGGGAGCCACGTGGAGTCATGGCATGTGCGGAGCGAGGGAAGCCCCCGACCCTGCTCCACGGCTGGTCTGGGGCAAGCCCCGGACCCCACTCCACGGTAGGAGCTTGAGGGTGGGATTAAAACGTCTGACGGGCTGTGGTTCCCCCCCCGCCCCTCCCCGTGACATTTGTTTGTGTCTGAATTTTCCTCTCTGATCTGCATGGTCATTCTCTTGAATTTATTCTGTTCTTTCAGTCTCCATGGGCTCTTGACTGACCTCACTTAGAGCTCTGTTCAAGTAGGAAAAGCCACAGGATGGGTATCAATAGACTGGCTGTGCAGATCACAGGGAAGAATTTAGCTCTCAGTTTTCAGTCACTGGAGAAAGGGGCATTAGCCAGTGGTCTGAGCACAGGAATGGGGAAGGGGAATTTCTGAGTTCTAATCCTGGATACTCCATGGACTTGCCACCTCTCTGCCCAAGCTTTTCCATCTGCAACATGTGTTGACTAAAGCCTGCTTACCTCACAGGTCTTGAGGATGGCTGGACGTGGGTAGAGTTCTTTGAAGATGAAAAGTGCCACAAATATAATCAGAGTCCTAGCCCTCCATGTGTCTTTTCCACATGTTGTGAGGTGTTAAAATGCCCTGTCTCGCTTCTGTCAATTGTGCTGGATTCTTTTCCTCTTGACACATTTCTCTTTTGTCTGTGTCTCAGAAAAGAAATGGGGCATGTCATGCAAACAGAGCTTCTGCTGATTTGAGTCAGATTTTGTTCCCGTACATCTGTTGCGTGGATGGATCTCTCCTCACTGCCCCACATTTAGAGACAAGGTCACTTTTCACCCACTCTGTCTTGATCTTTTTCTCATCTAAAAGCACTGAAAATTACATTAGCACTATGGAGCTTGGATCAGGCAGAACAGTGACTTGTGGGCTTTGTCCTACAAATTGCTTGTTCTGCCACAGCTATAATTTTCCTAAATATAGGACAAGAGAGCCTTCAAAGTCTGTATTTTAATTTGCTTTCCGAAGACCTGGAAAGGCTTGTCACAAGGCAGCTTTCGTGAAGGGGCTGGACTGCACTTTTTCAGCTTATAAATAGCAGAGACTAAGATTGAACTAGATGTGGGGGGGGAGAGTTGGACTAGCTCTTCTCCAGGGGCCCCAATATTGTTGCCAGGATTTACGCTTTCACTTTGGGGATGTGAAGGATCTGACGTGCTGCAGCATTGTCTGCCTGAGACTGCTGATCGCTTGTAACTGCTCTACGATGTGTGACTTATTCCTGTTCATCTCAATACGATATTAACTCTGGATGCGAACGATGGCATTTAACATCTCAACATTAACCATTTCCCTGCTGCCCTACAGTGGGGATCTGCAGAGAGGGTTTCATTAAGGAAATGTTCTTTGAATGTATTTTCTTGCCAGGTCCATACTAACCCCACCCCTCTCTTCTAGGTGAGAGTCGTGGTGCTCTCCTCGAGGTAGAGCGGTGGGGTCTCGTATAACTGTGGTTCCACTGTTAGATCTGAGAAGCTAACTGTGCTGTTCGGAATGGTTCTGTGGATCATGTAACGGCATGTGACTCCTGCAGGGTCTTTGCAGAGCAATACTTACGGGACGAAATCATGCCATCTGTTTCACTTCCGTGAGGGGGATGCACAAAGATTATCTGTAAAAGTCTGCAGCCTTGACCATCCCTTGTGATTATAAGTGCTGATTCCCTTGGGGCCTTCATGGTGTTGTCCAAGGGACCTGTCGTAACTACTGTGAAAGGATGTTAGCACATATGGGAATCTGTCCGAATGCTGTTTAATGTATGCGTGGTGCTCACTGTTTAAACCCTATTTAAAAATGTCAAGAAAGTGAATTGACTTTTTTAGACTCTTGTACAGTGGTTCTCAAACTTTTGTACCAGTGACCCCTTTCACATAGCAAGCCTCTGAGTGCACCTCCCCCCCCCATAAATTAAAAACACTTTTTAATATATTTAACACCATTATAAATGCTGGAGGCAAAGTGGGATCTGGGGTAGGGGCTGACAGCTCGTGACCCCCTAAGGGGTCCCGACCCCCAGTTTGAGAACCCCTGGTCTTGTATGAGGTGTTGCATCAACAGCCGTGGAGCTGAAAGTCCTGCATGCATAGATCAGTTGTGATGGTCTCTTTCTGCAATGTGGATGCTCTAGACAAACTGGGACCACTCACTAATTTCTCATAATTCAGTGAACAGCTGTCAAATGGCAGAGACTTAAATTAAAAGACTCTTGGATCCCATTTGGATATCCCACGGAGATCAGACTAGATGATCTTATGGTCCCGTCTGCCCTCAAACTCTATGGATACCAATCCCTCGAGTCCTCCAGCCCCCTGTTAAACGTTTTAGAACAAGACCCACAGATGCTAGGAAATTAAAGTGCCTTCTGCTCGGATGCGCCTATGAATAGTAACAGGAAGAGCCCACAACCTAGATGACTGCTTCATACCCTAGACTGTGGTTCTTGCATAGATTGTTACTTGTATTGCAGTAATGCCTGCATGCCTCGACAGAGGGCAAGGCCCCATTGTGCTAGGGGCTGTATACATAGTGCAGACAAAGTAGGGGAGAAAAGAAATATTAGCCCCCTTTGACTGAGGCCAGAGATATTTAAGGCTAGGACAATAACAGGGTTTAAAAGAGAACTAGATAAATTCATGGTGGTTAAGTCCATTAATGTCTATTAGCCGGGACGGGTAAGGAATGGTGTCCCTAGCCTCTGTTTGTCAGAGGGTGGAGATGGATGGCAGGAGAGAGATCACTTGATCATTGCCTGTTGGTCCACTCCCTCTGGGGCACCTGGCATTGGTCACTGTCAGTAAACAGGATACTGGGCTGGATAGACCTTTGGTCTGACCCAGTATGGCCATTCTTATGTTCTTATGTTAAATGATTTGGCCAGGGTCACACAGGAAGTCTGTGGCTGACCTGGCCATTGAACCCAGACCTCCTGAGTGAGAGTCCAGTGCCTTAACCACAAGATCATCCCTCCTCGCTAATTGAATTGCAGTACAAGCGGTTCACACAATGGGCCACATTCTGTTCTCATTTGCACCAGTGAAAATCCAGAGTAACACCATTGAAATCTGTGGATTTACACTGATATAAATGAGAACAGAATTTGGCCAAGTATCTCTCCTCTGTATGTACTAGGCCCATATTGGTGAAAATAAAGTCTTTCCAAGTGGCATGTTACACCAGCCGTTTCTTATCCTTCTTAATAACCATTGTGAAAGATACAAGTCAGTTACTGCTAATGAAAATAAAACCAGGTACATTAACTATGTACTAGATCAGTGGTCCCCAACCTTTTCCATGGGGTGGGTGCCGGATGACTAGCTGCTGAGTACTGTGGCCGCCGGACAAGCAGCCGCCGAAATGGCGCCGTGAAGCAGCAGCATCAAGAGGCGTCGGCGGCATTTCGGTGGTAGCGCTTCTTGACGTTGCCACGTCTCGGCGGCGTTTCGGCGGCTGCTTGTCCGGATGCCAGTAGGCGGGCGCACATGGAAGCCCCGGTGGGCGCCATGGCGCCCGCGGGCACCACATTGGGGATCCCTGTACTAGATGTTTGCTTTAAATCTCTCCTTCAACAACAAAGGCATTGAATAAAATTATCTCCTCTTGTGTTAGCATTTGTGCCCAAAAGAGCTTCTGGGCAGCAGTAATGCCGTAGACTTCCCTCTGATCTCTGTCCTGTCACACAAGTGATTATACAGCCCTGCTTGTGTCTGACCCTAATGCAGTCTACCTTGTTTGCATAGTTAATTTCTCATGAATGCTTCATTTCATCCCATGTTCTGTTCTGATGAAAGTTCACTCATTCCTGCCAAGGGCTGTCAACATTTCCCTGATTGCTGAATTGTTGTTTCTACAGCTATGCGATGCCCACTAAAACCATGGAGGTGATGCTTGTGCAGGAGCAAGGGTCTAGGCAGTACCTAGATGCTGTTCTTACAACCCACCAGCGAGTTGTACAGGTATGAAATTTTGTTGGCCTATAATGACGCTCTGCTCTTGCATAGCACTTTACATCTGAGGATCTCAAAGCACCGAACTAACTCTCTAGTCTAACCACTTGTGTGTGGAAATTGAGGCACGAAGAAGTTAATTAACTAAAAGTCTCACAATGAGCCACTTGCAGAATGGAGAGCCCGGAAGGCTTGTCTCCCAACTCTAATGATTAGAGGTACTATCTCTTTTACACTGAATGGTAGACAATACAGACGGAAAAGTCATAACGAGATATTTTCCCAAACTCCTCTTCACTGGCTCCTATCACTCTGAAGTGGTTTATAATAATTTTTTAAAGCTCACTGGTTATATTGACCCTTCGCAGTTTTTAAACTAGAATCTGTTTCCTCAGTGATGCTTTCCTCCTCGTCCTATAGCTACATACACTCAGTCTTGTGGTTAAACCTGTTCTGGGTTAAACTTTCAAAGCTTTAAAAGGTAGATGTTTTCCACGGCACAGAGCTGATGCTGAGAACTTTCAGAGTGGACACTGGTGTCCCAAGTTTTCCATGGCAGCTTCTGTGGTAGGGATCCAGACATTAGCGATAATTTAACCTGAATTAAAAAAACTACGCTGTGCATGAATGTGTCTCTATACCTACACACCAACACATACATCCGTATGTCAATCTTTCTGCTTCTCAGTAGCACAGTTAAACAAGTTAAGTGGTATAAGAAAGGGACAAAAGATGTATTTTCAACTGAGTCAGAAAAACAGTGAGGTGGAGAGATACAAAATACATGCTCCAGACAGCAGCAGCTGCAGTGGAGGTTCTTGCACAGACAGTGGGGATATTGTGGGCAGGGATGTGGGGTGGTTCATGTCAAAACTGGGCATGTTGGGATACAGTGTGCATGGAAGATGCCTTGCAAACTAAAGTTATGTACATTGGCCTGGAGTGATTGGACTGTAAGGGTCTTGTTTGGGCTTCGCCTTCTGCTTGCATTGAAATTGACTCCTTTGCTGTGTTGTTAATGGAAAAGGTCCGCTCGGTGTTTGGCTTTTCTCCTGCAGCATTTCATTTCTTCTTTCAGATCAGTGGTTTGAGTTCAACGTTTGCTCCTGTACTCTTGGAGGTTATTCAGAGTAACCAGCCCGAAGGGGTCCATCTGTCAGTGAAAGAGGTACCTTTAAGTTTACTGATGTGTTCACATTTAGAAAGTGTTTACTATGTATGTGGTGAAATCTGCCTCACAACAGCACAGAACAAGGGGGGAGGGATAGCTCAGTGGTTTGAGCATTGGCCTGCTAAACCCAGGGTTGTGAGTTCAATCCTTGAGGGGGGCCACTTAGGGATCTGGGGCAAAAATCTGTCTGGGGATTGGTTCTGCTTTGAGCAAGGGGTTGGACTAGATGACCTCCTGAGGTCCCTTCCAATCCTGATATTCTATGATCTATGAATTTAAAATAATAATAAAAAAAAACAGCACAGAACAAGATCTTGATCCTGAGAAGACCCACCTCTCCCATTGACATGTGGGTGCCCAGCGCGCCTCAGACTCAGGCCCCCACTTGGTCACTTGGCCTACGTGAGACTCTGCTCATTGACCAGTGCCCTGGATAGCATTTGGACTTCCGTATCCCGTGACGTGCCTCCCCTGCCCCCAGCACCTTTCCAACCAACTCCCATTACCACCCATGAGGAGAGTGGATGGTAAATGGCTTTGCACCTATAGAAAATCCCCGTGGTTCAGAGTAGGTTGCTTTCCTTTCAGTACTACATAGCGCTTATACTGCACCTTTCATCCAAGGATCACAAAGCCCTTTATGGAGCAGGGAAGTACTGTCCATCTTTTACTGGAGAAGAAGCAGATTGATAATTGACTTGCACAAGATTAAAGAGTTGAGTCAGTGGCAGACTAGGAATCTGGGGCAAAAATCAGTACTTGGTCCTGCTAGTGAAGGCAGGGGGCTGGACTCAATGACCTTTCAGGGTCCCTTCCAGTTCTATGAGTTAGGTATATCTCCATATATTAATTCTGTTTTTGGCTCTGCCATTAATTCACTATGTCCTTGGGTGAGTCTCTTAACCTCTCTCTGCCTTCATATCCCCATCTGTAAAACACTGATTCTGAGCCTGCCTTATAGGGGTGATGTAATGCTTGATTTGTTAATGGTTGTAAAGTACTTTGGAATCCTGGGATGAAAGATACTATAGATTAGTTCAAAATAGGACTGTCGATTAAACGCAGTTAACTCACGTGATTAACTCAAAAAGTTAATCGTGATTAACAAAATTAATCGTGATTAATCAGTTTTATTCGCACTACTAAACAATAGGATACCAATTTAAATTTATTAAATATTTTTGGATGTTTTTCTATATTTTCAAATATATTGATTTCAATTACAACACAGAATACAAAGTGTATAGTGCTCACTTTATATTGATTAGATTACAAATATTTGCTCTGTAAAAGTGATAAACAAAAGAAATAGTATTTTTCAATTCACCTCATACAAGTACTGTAGTGCAATCTCTTTATCGTGAAAGTGCAACTTACAAATGTCGATTTTTGTTGTTGTTCCATAACTGCACTCAAAACGAACAATATAAAACTTTAGAGCCTACAAATCCACTCAGCCCTACTTCCTGTTCAGTCAATCGCTCAGACAAACAAGTTTGTTTACATTTATGGGAGATAATGCTGCCTGCTTCTTATTTCCAATGTCACCTGAAAGTGAGAACAGGTGTTCGCATGGCACTTTTGTAGCAGGCATTGCAAGGTATTTACATGCCAGATATGCCCCTTCATGCTTCAATCACTATTCCAGAGGACATGCTTCCACACTGATGATGCTCATTTAAAAAAAAAATGCGTTAATGAAATTTATGAATGAACTCCTTGGGGGAGAACTGTATGTTTCCTGCTCTGTTTTACCCGCATTCTGCCATATATTTCATGTTATGGCAGTCTCGGATGATGACCCAGCACATGTTGTTCGTTTCAAGAACACTTTCACTGCAGATTTGACAAAATACAAAGAAGGTACCAATGTGAGATTTCTAGAGATAGCTACAGCATTCAACCCAAGGTTTAAGAATCTGAAATGCCTTCCCAAAATCTGAGAGGGACGAGGTGTGGAGCATGCTTTCTGAAGTCTTAAAAGAGCAACACTCCGATGCAGGAACTACAGAAGCCGAACCACCAAAAAAACCAAAATCAACCTTCTGTTGGTGGCATCTGACTCAGATGATGAAAACGAACGTGCATGGGTCCGCACGGCTTTGGATCGTAGTCAAGCAGAACCCGTTGTCAGCATGGACGCATGTCCTCTGGAATGGTGGTTGACGCATGAAGGGACTTATGAATCTTTAGCACATCTGGCATGTAAATATCTTGTGACGCCAGCTACAACAGTGCCATGAGAATTCCTGTTTTCACTTTCAGGTGACATTGTAAATAAGAAGCAAGCAGCATTATCTCCTGTAAATATAAACAAACTTGTTTGTCTGAGCGATTGGCTGAACAAGAAGTAGGACTGAGTGGACTTGTAGGCTCTAAAGTTTTACATTTTTATTTTTGAATGCAGTTATTTTTTTGTACATAATTCTACATTTGTAAGTTCAGCTTTCATGATAAAGAGATTGCACTACAGTACTTGTATGAGGTGAATTGAAATATTTCTTTTGGTTTTTCAAGTGCGAATATTTGTTGTCAAAAATAAACATAAAGGGAGCACTTTACACTTTGTATTCTGTGTTGTAATTGAAATCAATATATTTGAAAATGTAGAAAACATGCAAAAATATTAGAATACCATTTATTTAATTATTTTTAAAGGTGTGATTAATCATTTTTTTTTAATCGTTTGACAGCCCTAGTTCACAATATTATTTTAGAAATTAAAACATACCGAGTTCCTGAGCTACAATAGCGCCGTATGTCAAGCTCTGTTTTCATGGAGGATAGGTCCATCAATGGCTATTAGCCAAGATGGGCAGGGACGGTGTCCCTAGCCTCTGTTCACCAGAAGCTGGGAATGGGCGACAGGGGATGGATCACTTGATGATTACCTGTTCTGTTCATTCCCTCTGGGGCACCTGGCATTGGCCACTGTCGGAAGACAGGATACTGGGCTAGATGGACCTTGGTCTGACCCACTAGGGCCGTTCTTATGTACTTATGAAAACGTTCCAGCACTGCCGGGCTCAGTAGAACTGTGAACACTTACTTACCGCCAAGCCCTTGGTATAGTACAGAACATTGGCATGGCCAATATCAGGAGATAATTGTCTTGCTGCTATTTTGGAAATGATCAAGAGTAATTCCTATTTCTCCATTTCTCCTCCCCACAGCATACAGAGGCAGACTTCAAGGTTCGATTAAAGGCTCGACCGGAACTTGAAGAGCTGATGGCGCAAATGAGCTGAGCCAGTGTCCAGCTAAAACTATCCAGTCCATTTCAAAGCCATCTTTGTGACGCTATAGCATCCCTTAATTGGCTCCTGGTGGCCTTCAAAGGCAACTCTTAATACGGTCTTAATGATATGTTTGTTGCTTGGAAGAGGTTTCCGCTGCTCTGTTAAGGAGCTTATTTTAATGAAGTCAAATGTACCCTTTGTGTATCTGACCAACTGGTGCTTTTTCTTAGAGAGATTTGCAGCCGTGTGGTGATGGAAAGGCTGGATCGCATGTCTGATTTCTTCACCCTCGTTCCTGTTTGTTCTGCCTTGGGTGCCTTTTCCACACTTTGGTTTAGAAATAGAGGGCCCAATCCTGCAGTCTTTTCTCAGGCAAAATTCCCACTGTGGTCTAGAATTGCAGGCTTGTGCCTGAAGGTCCTGCTCTAGCTCTCGCTGGAAGAAACAGGATTCTTTCCATTGACTGCTGCAGGAGCTGAGTCAGGCCCAGAGAGAGGGAGGATAGACAGAGCTAAGATGGAAGGCAGTGATGGACCTCGGTTGTTACCAACTGCCCTCAGTGTGGAGGAGGTGTCTGTCTATTCTCAATGATCCAGGGAAAGGTGTATGTCACTGTCAGGCGGCAGGGGAAAATCCCGCCCAAACTTCAGATGTGATGCTCAATCTAATGCTGTTCCAGAAACACTGTAGGTGAACATTTGATCCCCAAATGCTACTAGTTTTAAAGCAGTTGTCTAGTTAATTTCCTACAGCGAAAGCTATAATAATTCCTTGCACTTGTATAGCCCCTTTCATGGGAGGTTCTCAAAGCGTTTTGCCAACCTGGATGGAGCCTCCACATCCCTGTGAGAGGTGGAAATTACTAATCACAGAGGAGAGATCTTGGTTCATGAATGGCAGAACAATCACGAGATGAGGCAGCAACAGAAACTGACTTTGTCAAAGGCCAATAACAGTGAAGCTTGGACCACTGTCAACCAATCAGATTACATAAGCAAATTACTCCTTGACTGGGCTTGTATCTGACTCTTATTATCTATCTCAGGTGAAGAATAACTTTTCCCTGGATCTGCCCTTGACAACAGGCGCATATGATTTTTTTGGCAGTTTCCAAAACCATTCAGAACCTACATAACAATACATAGCTGGGACCTGGTTCTCCACTGCCTTGGAGCTTTGTAGTCCTTTCACTTGTGCACAGTCAGTGTAAAACTAGGGGTGAGAGTGGAGAATTCTGATTGGTAACATTTTGCACATGTGTTACAGACAACGTAAGTGACAAAAGAATTTGGCCCACTGACTTCCTGTTTCAGTGGTTAGCAAAGTACAGATCCGATTGTGTAAAACTGGTGTAAGTTTTAGCAGAATACAATTCCCTTACTACAGTGGAGTTACTCCGTATTTACCCTGGTATAAAAGAGAGGAGAATCAGGTCCCTGTTGACCTTGGAGGTAAATATTGATACTCCTCTTAACCAGCACAAGAAATAGAACTGGGCTTTCTCACATGGCAGTTGTTGCTATGACCATTTTTAGGGTCCCTGCTGGTCGTCCTTTTGACTTTAATTGTAAATGTGATGTAATAGCCACAAAAAGGTTGACTATGAAAAAGTAGCTTTCCCAACCTCCTCAGTGTACAATCCGCCAATGAGAGTTGATTCGGATATAATGCTTCTTGCCATTTCATTGGCTGCATGTATTGTCACCTGACAGCCTGCTGAGGCGTTTGGGGGATGATGGAGTGAGTCTGGTGGAATAGTTCAGAACTTTGTCTCTCTTTGCTGAGCAGCCAGTAACACCGATTTATTGCAGTGGAAGTTGCTTGGGCACTCAGCGTTTTTAGTATGTCTACATTGCAGTTGTATCCCAGCCTGGATAGACAGACTTGCGCTACCGCCGCTCGAGCAAGCATGCTAAAAATAGCAGTGCGGCTGTTTCAGCACAGGCGGAGGCTCAGGGTAGCCACCTGAGCTCAGACCCAGGGAGTCAGGTGGCCTTGGACTCGGGCAGCTAGCCCCAGCCATTGCCTGTGCCACAACACCCACACTGCTATTTTTAGCACGCTAGCTCAAACCTGCTTCCCGTTGCAGTGCAGACGTTACCCTCTGAAAAATCAGGCCCCGTATTTAGGTTCCTCAGTCCTTATTTAGGCACCTGTTTTTGAACATCTTGACTTAAAACCCACTAGAAAAGTGGGGGATTTATTTTGGTGCATTTGCCTGGGCCTCGCACCAGCAGATCGCTTTCCCGATGCCCTCAATTACTAAAGTAATACAGCAGCCAACATGCTAGTTGTGTCCAAAAAGCCCTGATGCCTGTATTATACGAAAGCTATTACAGGAGGTTGGAGTCTCACAACTCTGCACTCACCCAGGAATCCTGAGGAGCTGTGACAAGCTGCCAATACCTTAACAAACCCTGTATCTCCAGTGTACATGTATTTGCAGAGGGGACGAAGAACAAGAGACTCCATTCATCTCTTTTTCTATTTAACCAATTCCCTCCCTCCCCCCAACCACATCAGTAAAGGGAGATAGCACCACCTGGAAAATGCATTTCTGTTAAGTTCCAGATGCTGGGTCTGTTCCTAGTTTGGGCCTGAGGAATACAGAGGGCATTGGTCCTACCGCAGAGCATTCAGCTTGTGTGATTTGACACACGTTTTTGGGTTGAACTGACAGTGGCATTGACTCCTTTCTTAGTCCTCATTATCTTGGTTTTTCCAGCTCTGTGACTGAGTCCCCATATTCTACCAGGTGAGCATTTGCTTTTGAGTTTGAGCTGACCCTGAGTTGGGACCATCCCATCTGCTGCCTAATTACCCCACTTTTAGTTCTATGAGGAGCAAAGCCAATGTCCCAGTTTTAAAATCTGAGTGCTGCTTTGGTGGGGGAAAGATCTGAACACTACGTTACACGTAGATTAAGTAGAGAGGATAGAGTTGACACTCTCAGGGATGGTTCTTGTGAGGAGAGGTGGGGAAAGAGGGGCTGTTTGCTTCCCTACATCCATATATTTCAAGTCTATGCCCTACCTGGGGATCCACACAATGGCATTTTAGGAGTTAGTGGAGTAATAGCGTGAAATTCTGGCTCCGTTGAAAGTAACAGCAAAACTCCTATTGACTTCATCAGGGCCAAGATTTCACCCATAATGGTTTAAAACTGGCCCATAACCTGTTGTGTGTGTTGGTGCTGGACTATCATGCTTCATTCCTAATTATATCCCAGTTTTTCACCAGTCTGCAACTGGGCCCCAGCATTCTGCTGTGTTGGAGCCAACCTGGGGCTGGAAATATCATGTCTCGTTGCAAATGACCCCCATTCTCCAGCACTTATTTTATAAAGAGAGTCAGTCCCCTCTGTTTTAAAATCTGAGTCCTGGTTTAATCAGCTCAGGAGCGTGGCAGTAGATTTAGCATGGAGGTGACGCACTCCGGGATGAATAAAGGTGGGCCAAGAAGTAGTGCTTTATACCCAGCACCCATATAGCTACCACGCTGTGCCCCACCAGGGGGAGCTATACAAAGATGGGGCAGGGGAATGGAATAATTGTTCCTATCTGGGCCGCAACATTCTACCTTCTGTCCTCATTAGCCTGCTTTTTCACACGTTTGTGACTGGGGCCCTGCATGCTCATTAGCCGGCTGGATGTAGGGGAGTCAGAAGCTATGGGGTATATGATCAATACAGAAGACCACCAGGAAGCCACCCAACCGAAAGAAGGCAGCCATACACCTAGCAGGAACACAACGAGGCAATGGGACCTGGGCTCGAAGACCAGCATATTTATGAGGCTGCAGTGGGCTGGTGGTAAAGGCCCTGTTCCTGCACAGGCTCTGTGTGCTAGTGAGCTCTGGTTTGTTGAAAGGAAAGACAGACGTGCCAACTCACAAATGGATCACGAGAGACGCGACTTGTGAGGAAAATGAGGCCTTGCTCACGATCTCGCGATTCAACTCTCAAATGTCAGGATTTTAAAAAAAATTTCCAGCCCTGGCACAAATGTGTTTCCAGTCAGACAGGAATTACCCCACTCTGAACAAAGGAATGTGGTTTCTCCACCAGGCAGTTAATTCCAAAGTAGCTTGAAAGACAATGAAAATTCATTTATATATCAGAAACAAGGTCCTCCAGCTAACTGGGAGGGACAAGAGACAGCGTGGCTACACCCCAGCAGGGATGAGAAACTTCACCTGAGAGAGAAGGGGGTGGACCTGCCCTCAAATGAGCAGTTGAATAAACTGAAAAGAAAAAAACCCCTGACATCTGAGAATTCTAAAAGTGAGACTTAATTTTACTTAGAAATCCTATCAGCTTCCCCAGGGGTGGCTGGGACTCCAGCTGTCAGTCCTGGGTGTCTGCTCCCCTGCCATCCTGGAAAATGGGTGAGGGGACCCCACTGCTGCCCCCGGCCTGGGGAGGGTGAAGAACCTTAAGAGGAGCAGAGCTGAGGCTGGGAGGGCTGCAGGGAGGCTGAAGTGAGGAGGGTGGGGGCTGATGGGGTGAGTGGTGGGAGGGTGAACTGAAGCCAGTGGGGTCAATGGGGTAGAGGGGCTGAACTGATGGGGTGGGGATGATGGAGGCTGGGGGGCTGAACTGAGGGGAGTTGAGTGGGGAGAGAACTGGTGGGGGATTGAGGGACAGGATTAATCACTGGGCAGGAGACAGGCAGATGTGGGGGTGAGAGCTCCTGCAGCAGGGGACAAAAATCACCTATAGTACCTGTCGAAGTGTGAGCAACACTATTGTCACATGCACACACCCTGGGGATGGGCAAGGGGAGTTCAACCATCAAGAGACCTAAAAACCACAATCAAATCTTTTTGTTTTTTTTTTTAATTCTTGATTTTTGGGCCAATCTCATGATTTTGGGGGGTCTGACTCATGATTTGTGATCTCTTGAAGTTGGCAATACTGGAAAGGTGGAGCAGACATCACGGAGCATGGCAGGAAGAGCACACGCTGCAGGATGGAGGTGTTTGGAGGAGGCACTAGGCAGGCCATTCGTCTGGTTTTAAGCTGGGACAGTTCTGCTTTTCTAAGGTGTGCCCCCTGTCCCAGATGTGGTTTTGTCTGGCATTGGATGGGGGATGCCATGTTGAAGAGTGCGCCACTCCAGACTCCACCCTCACTGGCGTGACCTCACCGCTCTTCACATTGATGTCCTTCGGGCGGCGCAGGTCACGCCAGCAGGCGTCGGGTCATGCAGGTGAGGGTGGGGTGGCCCAACCTGGCAGGCCCATACCATTCCCAGGAGCACTGCAATGTCCAGTAGTCTGGGGATGTGTGAGTGATCACCCTAGGCGGCCGTAGGAAGTCAGTTTGTGTGTGCATGGCTGGAATAGCTTGGTAAATAGTTGTAATAAAGAGCCAATTTAGTTTAACAAGCATGGAGCCCTCCCGTTATTACCTAGCACGGGGCACATGAAGCTAGTGGTGCCATGGTTCCTCCACCCCCTGCTGACTGTGCTGGATGCCTGGGGCACTCCTGGCTGAATCCCTCCTGGGGCTCGGGGGCGGGGGGGGACACGCTGCAGCCTTGTAAGGGCTCTTCCTGCTGCGGCGTACACTCCCCCCACAGCTCCAGTGTGGCTGGGTCTGCCAGGCCTCTCCCAGGGTCTGTCGCTGCAGTGCGGCTCTTTCCCACCACCTGCAGGGCTCCAAGCCAATTCCTGCCCCACAGCGACTGCCATTGTCAATACAAACCAGCCACAGGCATGGAGCTTTTGAGTCTGTGTCATTGCACGGTAGCGCCAGCAGAGGGCAGCGCTGGCACAGGAGTAGGTCAGCCAGTGACACCTCCGCCTCAAGGTTTGCAAAAGAACGGGCAGGTGCAAAGGGGTCCAGATCAGCGGTTCAGACTCTGCCCCAGCGGGGCCCCTGGCCGCTCTCAACTGAGTCTCACTGGCAGGAATTGGGGTGGGGAGGGGAGGGCTCGTGCTGCTGCTGTTCCTATTGCACCCGCTGACGGAGAGAGCAGATGGGTCTGCAGGGCTGACAGTGGCCAGGCTCGCTCCAGACTGTCCTGATCACTTAGCGTGCCCCTGTATGATGACATTAGAAGACAGGCCTGGAGGAGGCTGCCAGGGACCCCACTCTGAACAAGAGCCTTGTTCCATCCCCATCTCAGGGGACACTTACTTTCAGCGCTCCCACCACGGACGTGCACACACTTCTCACTGGCCGCGGCTGTATGGGCCTTGTGAGGGATGGAGCCTCCAGGGGAGGATTAGGAAGCCTGTGTCCCTCCTCGTGTAGGGGGCTGAGAAGGTGACCAATGCCCCAGCCCCATTCCTCCTCAGGAGCAGGAGAGCTCTCCCCTGTAGCCCAGCCCGCCTGGAAAGGGGTGAGGCATTTAAACCCTCTTGGCCAGCCTCTTCCAGCAGCAGTGCGGTTGGGGACAGCTGCTCCCTTTGATTTCTTCCTTTCCCACTGTCCCCAAAAGCCAGCCAATCTGCTATTGGAGTTAAGTGCCTGATCTCAGCAGCCCCCCCATCCTCTCCCCTTCTAGGCAGAAGAGCTTTTTAAAGCCTTAGTCTCTGTCCCACCCGCCCCCAGTGCGCGCACACGGCTCCCCACCGACCCTCTGCTGTCACCAGGCCCTTCCAGCTTCTATTCTGCAGGCTCTAGAGTTGCTGATTATTTAGCTGTTCGAACCTCCTCCCTCCCCGTGTTGCCCCTGTAGATCTTCAGGCCAGGGCTATGGCTTTTCTGGTTGTTTTAGAAAGCACCCAGCCCACTTTGGGGCCTTGCGTATACACAAATGGTCGTGCTTCTGCCAGGAGAACCAGGATTGAGGGGAAACCAGGGGCTTTGAAGGGGTGGATTGGAACCATTTGTCATATTGATCCTCGCCTGTTGCATTGTGTTCTAAAGCTTCTTTGTATATGGCTTTACGTGCCCCTTGATTACATTGTAAGACCTTTGGGACAGAGACTTATTTGCCACTTTTCATCTATTACTCATGTGCCATGCTGTATAACCATGAATACTCTGTTATTTGTGTGGGACTCCTCTGCTTGCAGGGGTTCCTTTGACTGATGGCAACTGCCTTGCTCCAGGAGAGAGAGACCTGCAGAAAGACTTGCTGGCTTACGTAACTGAGGGAGGGGGAGACTCGAGCTGAGGACATTCTGGGAAATGTAGTCATGCTGCAAACTAAGCCCTGGGAAACGTAGAGTAGGGACAAGATTCAGCTGTTTAACCACTGTAAATCCACAGCAACTCCCATCTACTTCAGGGGTGTTACTCTGGCTTTACAGCGGAGTCAATGAGTGTGGACTTTGGGCCTATTACTTTCTAGAGAAAGTTCCCCAGAATTAAAGAGATGCGGGGTTTTTTCCAGGGCTCCTTCAGTTTTGCTGCTGGGACCAAGCAGTGCCCCAGCCAGCAATGCTCGTGTTGTGGTTTGTCATCTTATTTCAGGGGCGTATGGGTTTGTCTGCTTCTGCAAGCACGGATTATTTTATACCATGATTGTCTCTAATAAAAAATGGATTTTAGATTCCTCCGCTCTCTAGCCTGGCTTCCCATAAACCCCGGGTCAAGTTCAAGGTCTCAGTTCTTCTCTTCAAGGTGCTTGGTGGCCTGGGCTCAGGTTATCTATAAATAGGGGGCTACTTCAATCACAGAGAAATCATACATTTTTCATGGGTTGGTTACGGCATCAATAGCAAATTTTGCGGAGGTGTAACATCTGCAAAATTTGCTATTTATGCCACGACCAAAATGTGTAATTTCTCTGCAGCATTTCTCAAATTGGGGGTCCCAACCCTTGGGTCACAATCCTATTGTAGGGGGGTTGTGGTATTGCCACCCATACAGCAGTGCCACCCAAAGAATCCTTTCTTGATTTCTTACATAACGTGCGTGCATTGAACTGAGAATGTACCAGTGGCTGCCCTGGGTACAATGTTAGATCATCCTCAGCTCCTATATTACAGCGGTGGGCACTACAGAACAACATGAGACAGAACAGGAATGACAGGATTGCCCAAAGTAGGAACAATAAATCCATTTATTTTTTCACCTGAAATTTTAAAATAAATTTTTACCTGATATTTCCACTGTAAAAAAATATTCAGTGACACATCATCAGCAAAGCCACCCCCATCCTGATTACTATGATCAGTCCCCTTAATGCACGTGCCAAGTCCCAAGAGGGAGTAGGTTTTATCCCTCTTTGATTCAGCAGGATACTTCTCAGGAGTTAAATTCTCCATGCTCTGGCTGAGTTAGACTTGGATCCCTTGAGCTTCAAGCTTGAGTCTTTTCTATCAGCTCTTGGCCTGGGCTAACCTTTGCTTCTTCTGCAATTCCTCCATTCGTTGCTTCTGATGTTCCTTCATGCAGTCCTTGAAGGCCTGTACCTGCTGCTGACACTTCCTCCAGTCCTGGTGTTCAGCCATGCACTCCTGCACCGCATAATGGAAAGTGGCACAGCCAGTGCGCAAGATCATTTGATCCAAGGGATCCTCCTCGTCTTCTGACTTCTGGCTCCAGTTGTGACCTTGAGGGCTGGGACCAGGCATCTTGTTGGATCTAAGGAGTGTGGGATCAGAAGAGAGTAGCACAGGGGGAGAAAAATGGCATTAGAAAAATCTGTCACAAAAAACTCAATCATAGGCCTTGTGCCACTGGGGAATCATAAATAAGAAATGATGGGGTGGGAGGGGAGAAGGGCCAGTGGAGACACTGTACTCCCAGCCTTCACTCTGCATATCTATGCCCCCAGCATTCCCTATTGCCGCCCCCACCTTGGCGGGACCTCCCATACTCCTTGTGAATATTTTCCCCTTCCGTAGCATCTTCTAAGGAATTCAAAGAATTTTACAAACATGAAAGATTTAAGTTTCACAATGATCCTGCAGGGTGTCATTCTACCCACCCTGGGGGAAACTGAGGCACTGAGCAATAAAGAGCCTGATTTTCAGAGCTACGGAGTAGCCACACATCCCACTGACTTCAGCTTTGAGTTGTGGATGCTCCGCACCTCTGAAAATTCAGCTCAGACACAATTTGCCCAGGTTACACTGTCAGTCCAGGCCAGTTGAACATCAGTGCTGTGCCTAAATAACAAGGCCATTCTTATTAACTACGATGTTGGTGAAGCGCACTGACTTAGTCATAGAGTGCAAATGGACACGGTATTGAACCCGATACACTGAAGCCCTGTCACAGGCAGATGCTTAATTTGTCATTACCTCAGAGGAATCCACCAGGTGCCTGTCCAACACTTGTATAAAGTATAACTGGTCACACCAATAAAGTATTATCAACTTGAAATTAACAAGCTCTGACGCACTTTATAGCTTATTCCTTTAGCTTGCTGTGCTGCTCCGAGAAGCTGGGGAATGAAGCAGCAGGGGTCAGAACACAGACTAAAGGGGTGATCTATTCTACTAGCGTATCAGCCCAATCAGTTCTCCTGGGATGGAAAAAAATCTATTAGGTCTGTTTCCTAAGAGTACAGGGTTATGACCTACCTACACAGTATATTCTCTAGTGCTTTGTCCAATCTAACTTCAAATGACTCAAACTATTGGATTCTCACTATTTCTCTTGGCAGATTACATGGTATCACTCTTATGGCACTACTGTCTTATAGTGTTCCCATTAGCTATGAACCAGAATTCTTCTTTGAACTCATAAGCATCTGATCCAGTGAACATTTTTTACATGCAAGAACCTAAAAACAGAGCAAAAGAAGTTACTTTGGTTTCTCCTTTAGCTGGCTGACTGATTTTCATGCTGCTAGGTACTCCACATCCTGCCACCACTAGAAATACTAATACAGCTCATAACTCTTAAGAACATCTCGTCCAGTATCCTGTCTTCCGACAGTGGTCAATGCCAGGTTCCCCAGAGGGAATGAACAGAACAGGTAATCATCAAGTGATCCATTCCCTGTTGCCCATTCCCAGCTTCTGGCAAACAGAGGCTAGGGACACCCTCCCTGCCCATCCTGGCTAATAGCCATTGATGGACCTATCCTCCATGAATGTATCTAATTCTTTTTTGAACCCTCTTATAGTCTTGACTTTCACAACGTCAACTGGCGAAGAGTTCCACAGGCTGACTGTGTGTTGTGTGAAGACATATTTCCTTTTGTTTGTTTTAAACCTGCTGCCTATTAATTTTATTTGGTGACCCCCTAGTTCTTGTGTTTTGAGAAGGAGTAAATAACACTTCCGTATTTACTTTCTCAATGCCAGTCATGATTTTATATACCTCCAATAATATCCCCCCTTAGTCATCTCTTTTCCAAGCTGAAAAGTCCCAGTCTTATTAATTTCTCCTCATACGGACGCCATTCCATACCCCTAATTATTTTTGTTGCCCTTTTCTGAACCTTTTCCAATTCTGATATATCTTTTTTCAGATGGGGCAACCACATCTGCACGCAGTATTCAAGATGTGGGTGTATCATGGATTTATATAGAGGCAAAATGATATTTTCTGTCTTATCTTCTTTCTCTTTCTTAATAGATGTATTGGAGCACGAGCTTTCGTGGGTGAATACATGACATGCATCCGAAGAAGTGGGTATTCACCCACGAAAGCTCATGCTCCAATACATCTGTTAGTCTATAAGGTGCCACAGTTCTCTTTGCTGCTTTTACAGATCCAGACTAACATGGCTACCCCTCTGATACTTGACACCCTTTCTTAATGATTCTCAACATTCTGTTCACTTTTTTGACTGCAGCTGCACATTGAGTGGATGTTTTCAGAGAACTATCCACAATGACTCCAAGATCTCTTTCTTGAGTGGTAACAGCTAATTTAGACCCCATCATTTTATATGTATAATTGGGATTATGTTTTCCAATGTGCATTACTTTGCATTTATCAACATTGAATTTCATCTGCCATTTTTGTTGCACAATCACCCAGTTTTGTGAGATTCTTCGCAGTCTGCCTCGGACTTAACTATCTTGAGTAGTTTTGTATCATCTGCAAATTTTGCCACCTCACTGTTTACCCCCTTTTCCACATCATTTATGAATATGTTGAATAGGGCTGATCCCAGTACAGACCCTTGGGGGACACCACTATTTACCTCTCTCCATTCTGAAAACTGACCTTTGTATTCCTACCCTTTGTTTCCTATCTTTTAACCAGTTACCAGTCCATGAGAGGACCTTCCCTCTTATCCCATGGCAGCTTACTTTGCTTAAGAGCCTTTGGGGAGGGACCTTGTCAAAGGCTTTCTGGAAATCTAAGTACACTAAATCCACTGGATCCCCCTTGTACACATGTTTGTTGCCCCCCCCCCAAAGAATTCTAGTAGATACAGGCCCCCCGGCCCCCTCCACCCCCCAGGGCGGGCCCGGCACCGAGGGCCCCCCCCAGCACAGCACAGCACAGCGCAGCGCCTCCTCCGTCCCGAGAGCCCGCCCCGCGCCCCGCCCAGCACTGCCCCGAGCCCCCTGCAGCAGCCCCAGGGTCTCCGTCCCACCCACCCCTCGGCTGCGAGACGCGCCCGGGCCGGGCCAGACACGCACCGGGGTGGTGCGAGCAGCCGCCACCGCTCACCTGAGCGCAGCAGGGCCCCGTCTCCGCTGCCGCCGCCTCGCGGCCCCTTTAAGGATTCGGTGGGGAGGGAGGGGGGAGGCGGCGCTTTCCTATTGGGTGAGCTTTCCCCAGCACTTCCGGGTCAGGAAGTGGCGTTTCCGGTGCCGAGGGAAGATGGCGGCGACTATGCGGATCCAGAGCGACTGGAACCAGGTGCTGAGGTGGGAGCCGCCCCCCCCCCCCCCGCGCTACCCTCCTTAGAGACCGACACCCCCATTTCTCCCGCCCGCGGGGAGCGCCCGCCCTGCCCCCGGCAGTAACACCCCCTGCGCCAGAGCCCCCCTCTCCCGGGGGAGCGATACCCCATCTCCCCCACCCCAGAGCCCCCCTCTGCTGGGGGAGCGATACCCTATCTCCCCCACCCCAGAGACCCCCTTTCCTTACCCTTCCTCTGTGCGTCCTGGCTGTCCTGCTCCCTCCCCGGTGCTGCTGGTCTGGTCTGTAAGTAACAGGCCCTTTGTGCTTCTCTACAGGAGGAATGAAGGCGAAGCCTGGCTGAGCTGCAGGAGCCCAGGTGAGTGGCGACTCCTCCGCCACTGAAAGAGACTTCCTGGCCCTGAGATGGGTGATGCACTTAACATGATGCATTATACATGGAGCTGGGGGGGCATATAGGGGTGAAGCACTTTACCTGCCCATGAAAAAGGAAATGTGTGGGTGGTGACACCCCCACCAAGCTCTATACAGCCAGATTTCACCTCTTGCCCTGCCCTGCCCTGCCCTTTGTTCTGTGTTCCTGGAGAGTGGCCCCAAAGGAAGATCATATACACACCCTGAGCCCTGTGCTGACCCAAGAAACTCAGAGCTGGGTGTCTGCCTGCACACATGAAGCCCTCCTGCTCTCCTTCAAGGGAGTTGGAGCTGGGGTTGGAGCATGTTTCTGCTGAGCTCTTTAGAATAAATCTTAGAGAGGGAAAAGCCCTGTTACATCAGAGTTTGCAGCCATAGTGTAGTCCTTTTGGTTCGTTCAGGGTACAAACTTACAATTAGTCAGTTGAGTCTGTAGTCTAGGTGTGTACCAGGATTTCTCTTCACTGCTTACCTCTCACATAGCGGCATCTGCAAGTAACACTATCTAGTGGACAAAAACGACTAGGAGTCTGGTGGCACCTTAAAGACTAACACAGTCTTCATGCAGCTGAAGAAGTTGGTTTTTTACCCATGAAAGCTTATGCCCAAATAAATCTGTTAGTCTTTAAAGTGCCACCGGACTCCTTGTTGTTTTTGTGGATACAGACGAACACGGCTCCCCCTCTGATACTTGACCTAGTGGATAATAACTTAACCTCCATTATACCTGCCTTTGTCACTTCTCATCTGGTCTACAGCAGTGCAATATATCTGGACATGAAGCCATCAACCCTTAGAAAACTTCAGGTAGTACAGAAGGCTTCATCAACATGGGCCACTGCAAGACCATTGCATCTGTCCTCCACTCTTTACATTTTCTGTCTATAGAATACGGGATCAAGTACAAGATCTTGGTCTATATCCTCAAGGTGCTCAAATAGTCTGGGCCTAGGATATCTAAAAGAGCCTAAAGTTCTGGGATGAAGAGTGGTCAGCAATTCTGCTTCTCTGACGCAAAGGAGCTTTCTACCATAAGAGTGAAGCTCATCTGTTTACGGGGCTGTGCTTTCTCAGGGGCTGGTCTCAGATTGTGGAATAAACTCCCCCAGGAACTAAGGACCATCACAAACCTCCCCACCTTCTATTTCAAGTGCAGTGCATGCTGCTTTGATCTGCCATCTCTAACATAAACACACAGCAGCATGTATGATTTATAGTAAAAAGCCCTAATAAACCACAGCCCTGTACCACACATGCCTCTCTTTCTGGTAAAAGGAAGTGAGAGAGAATGAACCACATGTAACAGGTGTTAGGTACATCACTTAATGCATTCTGGAGAGTGCTCAGCTATGAAGGTGATGAGGAGGGTAATATAAGAACTACTTTAGAATAGGATCCTTAAGAATGTTTCTCCCTCCCACCCCATGTTCATATTGCTCTTCCATGAGCACCCTCCAATTTGTCAATATCTTAGTTGGAACATACCCAGAACTGATCATGGTGTTCCAGGTGTGCTCACATTGAGCCTTTATAGAGAACAGATATTGCCTTATGTGTTGTGATGCTGCTTCGTATACAGCCTGAACTCATAGCCGCCTTGTTGCCACACTTGTCTTATTTGCTGTCAGGCTTCGCTCTCGCATCTGAGCATTATCTGTTTTGTGGGTTTCTCCCAGTTTTCCAAGCAGAATCCTGTTTTATTTTTTGCCTGTGTCCAGGCCCTTTTTGTTAGGTCAGTGTTTACGCTTGTGTCCAGCTCCTCCTAGTTTAATGTCATCTGCAAACTTCAAACCATAGGACATGGTTCCAATCCAAGCTAAAGTGAATTAATTTTTCAAGTGAGTGTTCCTTACATACTATCAACTGCTTTAGTTAAATCAAAATATATCTACTGCATTCTTTTCGTCTACTAACTTTGTGATTTTAAAAAAGCAGTTAAGCTTGTCTGGTCAGATTTATTCTTTACTAACCTGTCAGACCATTTGAGTTAAGCAAAAGCTCCCATTCTTACCCTCCTCTTTCACCTGTTATGATCTGTGAATCCCAAACCTTCCTCTCTGCCTGATAGACAGGGCATATCAATCATGTTCATTAATTTTCTCCCAGATATATTCAGTGCCTTTGTCCAAATTGAATCTCAGTAATTGAATGTTTAATTAAAAAAAAACTCATAAAGGAAGATTAAATTTTGGATCTGAATAGGCTGCCTGTGTGTCACTGAAATTGCTGAAGGCCGAGAATAAATACAGGGTTATATTTACATGTGAAATGTGTAAAATGCTAAATCATCATTTTCTCTGATCCTTAATATTTCTTTGTACTGCAGGGAAATCTACTTTGTATGGCAGCCTGACATGCCAGGGAGTAGGCTCAGATGGGATTCCAGAGATCTCAGCCTCTGAAGGATTTGTTGTAAATGAAATAACCAAGGTACTCTTATTTCAGTGTATTTGTATGTTTGAAGGGTCAGCAAGTAGCTAGTACTCAAAATTAAAATGCTACAGTCAATCACTAGTGTGATGCCAGCAATACAGTGTGCTCTTCCATGTACTGCCTTATGATCTAAACTTTAGCGTAGAAAGTGCTTAACAATTTTTCCTGATTAGACATGGTAACTGCACTAGTTGAATTTAGTTGCATGTGGTCAGTTTTGGACCAGTGTCTTCTAGACATGAAAAGAGGCCATCAAACTTTTTTCATTTAAAATCTTTAATCTTAAAATAGGATCTTAAAAGTGAAAGGCCAAGTACTTTGTCCACCTAGGTGTACTGGCACTTAGCTACTACTATGAGGAATGCTCTCTAAATATCCTGAAGTTTGGTGGTGTGTGACCAGGCTGTGGATTATATATCTTTTGCGGCAAGATAATGAGTCAGTAAAATGAGCAGGTAGGAGGTGAAGGGATAGTAAGGATGTATTATTTTTAGGAGATTGTTTTCCATCTGTACATGCACGTAAGACATGACTGTAAATGTTATAGTTCTGTACAATTAATTCTAACAACATTGTAATCTTTTTCCCCCCACTCATTTAGAAAAGCATACTCGTTTCTTGCCCTCATGAAAATGTTTCCACAAAATTTTTGGCACCATACACAAGCTTTTGCAGAATTCATCAAAAAAGTGTAAGTAATCTTGCTGAGTGATTAGAGATGCATGGAGCTGAATGTTAATAACATTCTTTATCTGTCTGCAATTGTTGCAGACCAGTGAAGCAAATGGAGTGCAACGTGCCTTTGTATAGAAACTTAGCAACAAACTAGTCTAATCAGGTTGGAATTAAGTTAGTATTTCCACTTTCTATCTTTAAACTTGGTCTCTCCAGTTCATTAAAGGAGTGGTGTATGAAAACAATCCAAAGTAAATTCTGCAATCCTTTGGGAAGCTTAAAATAGAGATCCCTTTAGTTATATGGAAGAATAGGGTGCTGTTGCATTTTGCTGCCTTTTGTGTTTTTTGGGTCACCTGTAAATCTAATCGAATCGTAGTTAAATTCCATCCAACAGCCCCCCAAAGTACATGAAGCAGTCACATATGATGCAGAGAGGCACTTGGTTTTCTTGGTAAAAGGCTCTGGAATCCTTGGTCCCTGGAATCCTTCTCGAGATCCAGTTCTACTGTGACAGCTACAAGGAACTGACCAGCTATAATAAAAAAGGAAAAAAAACAAACTTTCCAGTGACGTAGAACCATCAGATTTTCACTTTCCTTATTGTTACATTATTTGAGTTTTGTTGCATATTAATGTCATGTCATCAGGGCAGGGACCATATTTTCCTGTACGCTTGTTTGTACAGTGCTTAGCACAAAGGGGCTCTGGTCCTAACAGCGGCCTCTGAGTACAACTACAGTACCTATAATAAATCATAGGAAAGCATCGCTCTTTGACAACTGGGTGCTTCACCGCTTTGACAGGAGCGGTTCTGTGGATCAGCAGAGTGCCACTGGATCTACTGCAATGATTCATGAAGTAACTACATCAACGGCACTACATTCACCCTACACGGGGACCATGCTACTCCATATCCCTTCTTTCAATAACTGGGCTCCAAAAAATATCACTTTTGGCCCACTTTCCCATGGAGGCAGCATGGTCTAGTGGTTAAAGGACAAGACTGAATCAGGCAACAAGCATTTGTTTTTTACTGGGCCACAGTTCCTGTGTGACCATGGGGAAAGTCACTTCACCTTGGTGCCTTGTTGTGTGTAAGTAAAAGGGGAGATTGAGATGCTTTATTTGTTGTTCTAGTAGCACTCAGAGACCCCAGTGAGAACAGGGGCCCAATGTGACAGGTCCCGTACAAACATACAGGGTGACCCGGTACCTGCCCAAAATGTGGGAAGGATGCCTTTCTCCCACAGTCTCCTCTGGCTGGCTCTTGTTTTCTCTTTTCCTCTATCCTGCACTTTAACTACAGTCTCTGCTCACTCCGGTCCCCCAGCAGGTTCCACCATAAAGGGGAAAAATTGGTGAATTACAGCAGAAATCATTACAACACTAGAGAGTGTGACAGGCTGGGCTAGGGGACTAGTAATGGTATGGAACTCTTCAACTCTAGGTCTCTAATTCAAGTCCAGACCAAGCTTGTCATGGCAAAGCTGCTGAACTGGTGGCTGTTTGTCCTAGAGGAAGTGAACTTGGCCTTTCTAGTATCCATGGTATGACCGCTGTACTTAATCCCCTTGTTGGCAGACTCAGCAGAGAGGCTAGGGTTGAATGGTTTATGAATAATGAGTTACTTTCACCCCTTAAAGTGTACCCTCCTGTTCCGGGGCGAGGCATGAGGGCGGGGGAGCGTGGGCAAGGTCACACTACTGCTGCCTGTACTGTGTCTGCTTTGTGGATAAACAAAGGACTCCTCACTTTCCTGGGCTTTTAGTCCATCTCCTTGCCCCAGCTTTGTTCTTTATTTAAACATAATTCTTATTTTTGTGGGATTTTGTGCTTTTTCATTTGCTCCTCCCTCTCCTCTACTCCCATATAGTACCTGCACCTCCCTGTTCTGCATTCTCTATTTTGGGGAGCTGCTCACATTCTTAAATGACGCAGCAAAGCTGAATTTGATCTGGGACTTTCGTTTTGGCACTGGAAGGGAGCACATGGCTGGGAAAATCAGCCTTCGATTTGGCTGATTTTATAACTCTACATAAAGCTTATCCAAAGAAACTAAAAAACGTGTGTATCCCAAACGAAACCTGTTCTGCCGCAGAAGGGAGAAGAGCAGAAACCGGTCAAGTCTGCGAGGGACTTGGCTATGCAGATCTAACTTACTTGTGAGGTGCTTAGATACTGTAGTAATGGGTGCTATAGAAAATGCTATAGTAGATGCTGAAAAATAGATGTGCTCTGTCTTTGTAAAAACACATCTTGATGCACAGTATGTTTGGGGAAAGTGGCATTTTCACATCTCTACAACTACACCTCTACCCCGATATAACGCTGTCCTCGGGAGTCAAAAAATCTTACCGTGTTATAGGTGAAACTGCGTTATATCGAACTTGCTTTGATCCGCCGGAGTGCGCAGCCCCATCCCCCTGGAGCACTGCTTTACTGCATTATATCCAAATTTGTGTTATATCGGGTCGCGGTATATCAGGGTAGAGCTGTATGTATTAAAAGAAAGTGAGGTTGTGTTAAGAGAAAGTCAGATTAGTAATGTCAGCTACAGAAGCAGAGGGGAATGGCTTTTCCTGATTTCCATGAATACATAAGTGTCTCCAGAAGCTGCAGGAATGCGGAAGTGCCGGTTTCAAAGCTCGTACCACAGAGAAAAGCAAACAGTCTGCAGCTGGCTTTGAGTGAGTAAATGAATGAGCAGGGCGCCGGGAGTTCGGAACTTGCAAAATAGAGAGCTGACATGCTCCAAAAAGCACACTCTCTCCCCCCACACTCCCCCCCTCCCCACCCCGTTTTGAAAAGCACATTGTAGCCACATGAATGCTGGGATAGCTGCCCATAATGCACCGCTCCCAATACAGCTGCAAATGTTGCAAGTGTGGCCACACCACTGCGCTGTCAGCTGTCAGTGTGGACAGACCGCAGCGCTTTTCCCTACTCAGCTGTTCGCAGACAGGTTTACCTCACAGCGCTGTACAGCTGCAAGTGTAGCCAAGGCCTGAAGTGATTTGACTTGTGCTTTCACTGAATAGCCCCAGCCAGCAGAGCTCTTATGTGAATTTTAAATAGTTTTAAACCCAAAAGCAATCCACAAATTCACATTTTTGTTTAAAATGGGTAATGGAGTACTGCGGATCTGCAGCCATGTCACCCCTAGCTGTGATCTTGCTTGTCAGAACTCATGAGCTAAACAGAGTTTGTCCTGGTCATTGCTTGGATAGGAAACGAGGGAAAACATGTGGTGGCAAATCATTAGGTGGCATTCTTCATTCTGAGTTGGTATTGAACTGATGCCTCAGTATGATGCCACTAGATAAGCTTTTATTTTAGATAAGACATAAAACCTGAGTGTTGACCACTTGTTAGTAGTAAGGATCCCATATCCTTTTCTATTAGGGTGCTGGAGCTAAGGCCTTATTCTATCAGAGTTCCAATTTGAGTAATTATGTTCTGTTTTCCTTCAGCTGAAGACTATTCTTAGTTTTGTCCTTAACTGTTCACTGTTGCTACGATCTGTTACCCAGCTGTCACATTCCACCCCAGGAGTAGCTGTACTTTATCAGTGGGTGAAGTGATATGATTACACAATGCGTTACAAAACTACGTCATCCACAACTAAAATGCAGCCCCCTTCAGATTAGAAGAAGTCTGTTTACCAGATCACAGCAATGATGCACAATATTTTGGGGGAAAGACAAATTTGTGCAAGGATATAAGGCAAATGTTTGCTGTTACAAAAAGTGGTAAATTGTGTGGGAGTCAGTTTATCTACTTAATGAGGATGAAGTCAGCCCTACTAGAATTTAAGGCTGTGGCTGCTGGGTGTCTGAGTATTTCAAACCTGATGTTTTGCAGGTTTGGATCTGTTTTCCTATGCTCGCAAACACAATGCCCTTTCCTGGCACTGGGAGTTAAGCAGAAGAGGCTACACTTAGATACCATATTGTGTAAGGAAGGGAATATTGTAGAGCAAGGGACTGCGTCAGGATTCTAGTCTAAGCTCTGCTACTGACTGTGTTGTTTTGGGCCAGTTGTGTAACCTCATTACTTCAGTTTCTTATTTGCAAAAAGGGGCTGATGCCTACAGTGTAGAAAAACCCTGGCCCCTGTTCAACCCAGGCTAACCAAAAACTTGGTCTGGCCAATTGAAATGTAATTATTGCGATCCCTCCATGCTGCTGATCTGCCCTTCAAAATCCCCTCCCTCTCCTTGCCCAGGCAGAACTCTGAGCTGAGCCAGAGAAAACAATTAGCAAAGTCTCTGCTTGTAAATGCCACCAAATTGTAAGAAATTGAGGTGGTTCAAGTCAGATAATCCAGTTGGTCAACATGTCTGAATCCTGGGTTCAGGTCAGATCATACCAGCAGCTTGTCCTTGATGGGGAGACATAGAATGTCTGTATAATACACCTTAATCAGGAAACACTCATTTTAGCTACCTATTCCCTTCTCTCAAGCCCCCTTCCCCCCCCAAAAGGGAGACAACCCTTTTTCTTTTTGTTAGACTAAATGAGAGAGCCAAGACCTTGCTAAGCATATTCTTAACATTTATTAACAAGTGCCTCCTAACATCTGTGAGGCCAATGTCTGTAAAAGATCTTGAGGTCCTCAAATGAAAGGTGCTTTGTATGTGGAGAGTATTATCAGACCAGAATCGTTCAGCTATGCATGTGAAGTGATTGACTATGATTGCTCAGTTGCTATGGTGAAATCTGCAATATCTATCTCTATATAGGTGTTAATACTGAATGCTTTGGTTAGCAGGTCTCCTTCAGTGCAAAATTCCCTTGCGGGAGTGAGCAAAATAAGCATGTGTTTGCAGGGTCACGTAAAATGCTCATACTGTTTGGTGCTGTCTTTCCAAACAGATAATCTGCATTGATATTTCCAGTGGCGGGGGCCTTGGCGTATCTTCCAGCACTGATGGAACCATGAAAATCTGGCAGGCGGCTAATGGAGAAATAAGAGTAAGAACTTTGGCTCTATCTTTGGGTTCGTCTATGTTTTTTTGGTCTCAAGTTCATAGATTCTAGTGTCCTGCTTTGGCTCCTAACTAATGGTGACTGTGCACTGAGGTCCAATGTGGTTACGGTGTTGTCCTTTGAGTGAGACATTAGCATAAATTTCACTTCTGAGGTCAAAGATCTATTAGATTGTGGCGTAATCTCCCAAGAGGAGTGATGCTCAGAGGCCATGGTGATGAGTCCCAATATTTAGAACATGGAAGGATAGTTAGAAGTGATGGTAGCTACGGTGCAGTTGTTCACTGTCTGCTTCTGAACTTATCCCACTGTAGAAAATTGGCTATGTTCATGGGGGACTTGACCATGTCCACGATTTAGGTAGAAACACTATGCTTTCCTAGTACTGAATAACGTAATACAGGATGGCATCAGGGTGATAACAGTGGAACTAGCACACCGTTCTTTGTTTTTCCAGAGACTGTTGGAAGGCCATGTGTATGATGTGAATTGTTGCAGGTTTTTCCCGTCGGGCCTTGTGGTTCTGAGTGGGGGAATGGACGCCCAGCTAAAGATCTGGTCAGCAGAAGATGCCAGCTGCGTAGTAACGTTTAAAGGTCACAAAGGAGGTACACGAACTAGCCTTTAAAATGCTTAATTTGCTGCCTGTCTAATTACATCACACCAGAGGGCTAAAGTTCAAGCATCAACCTAGTACATTTTTGTGCTGTGCATTAACATTAGATGCTTTAAATATCTTCTTCAGACTCCAAGCATGTGTATATAAAACACAGACAAAAACGGCTGCTATTCTAAACACCTGAAGTTGTTCATGTTGCATTTCAGGTTTTGAATCTGTATAATAGGGAAAAGAAGGGAGAACAGCACAATAGTCTGCTCGGAGTTGTGAACATAGAGTTAGGATAGCATTTTATTCCTCCTCTGTACAGTTGACAGTCGAACTCCTTGTTATCCTAAATAGGCTCATATCCCTGATTATATGCATTACACTGAAAATTCCTTCCATTATAAATGCTTATTCAGCATTAATCAAGACATTCAGATAATAAAGGTTGTACCACCATTGCTTCAGATGATATTTTTCAAATGTCCAGCAATGTTGTAGGTGCCTCATAAAACAAGTAAAGACACTGTTCATGCCTCAGAGCACGAAGTCTGTTTGTCATGCTGAATTAGGGGACGGTCATTACCTGACAAGAGGGCAGGGGACAGGAATGGCATAATAAAAACACCTCCGTGAGCCGCGGTAGCTATGTGGGTGGGAGAAGCTCTCCCGCCGACATAGCGCTGTGCACACTAGCGCTTATGTCGGTGTAACTTATGTCACTCAGAGGGCTGGTTTATCCATGCCTCCGAGTGACTTAAGTTAGGCTGACACAAGTTGCAGTGTACACATAGCCTAAGTGGCATCTATCTGTCCAAATACTTGAGCAAAATGTTAATGCAGTATCTTTTTCGTCTCCTGCAGTGAGCCTACCGTAATTTTCACTTGGTACGTTTTTGTGTATTTTTAAAACGTGCAAAAGGCTTTGCAGATGTATTGCAACAATATTGTAAATTAATCTGACAGGAAATGTAGCAGAGCTTCAGTGAGAGGAAATCTAGCAGACTTCTGTTGTCTCCAAAATTGACTTCATCCATTGTGTGCATAATTGGATCGCAAGCAATCTCAGCAGCTGCAGTCAGCTAGAATAATTAAATTTGGTTTTGTCTGGTTGCAGTTGACTTTTGTTTGAAAAATAGTCCTGGCATTTGAACTTGCTGCCTTTGAACATTGCTTCTGTATGCGGACAGTTAATTAAATCTTGTAACTATTCATATACCTCTTTAAATGTTAGAAACAACAGTGATATAAAATTGTAAGGGAACATGCTTTCCATGTTGCTGTATCTGGAATAAACAGGTATCACTAACCTGTCCAAATTCATGATCGGGTTATCTAGCTCAGGGGCCAGATTCAGTTCTGGTGTGAGCAGATGTAACTCCAGTGGGATTTCACCCAAACGGCCTACTGCCTGAGAGATTCTGGTGCATGCTTTCCAGCTTTTTAAAGCAAGATAGGTGCCTTGCTGTAACTTCCTCGCTTCTACCCTTCTGAGAGGTTTCTCTGCTTTGGTGTAGGTATCCTGGACACAGCCATTGTGGATCGGGGAAGAAATGTCATTTCCAGTTCTAGAGATGGCACTGCCCGCCTCTGGGATTGTGGGAAATCTGCTTGCCTAGGCGTTGTTGCAGATTGTGGTTCTCCTGTGAATGGCATTGCTCTGGGCGTTGCTGACAATACAATAAATCTGGGCTCACCTGAAAATGCACCTAGTAAGTAATATATAGAGGTTTTCTTTTTCCCTTAAAAAGCTGTACAGTTCAGACGTGCCATGTGCAGACTCTAAGGAAAATACGTAACTACTGTTATGAGAGGGGAATCCTTCGCTTGGGCAGCAGTTCCATCCTCAGCGGTCTCATCTGACAGCATAAACTCAAGAGGAAGGGAAGCGGGCCATCAGGGTTGCTCACTGGAGTCCTGAGAGAAGCTGACGAATACAGTTCCTTTTTAGAGGATGATATAGACTAAAAGGTGTAGCCAATTATTTGACTACACTCCTAGTTCATTCTTAAAAATGTTTGAGACCAAATAACTGAACGTAGCCAAATTTATTGTCTAAAGACAAAGCAGTACAGTACAAAAAGCAAACATACATACCCTCCTTCTGGGAAGCAATTCTTATCTCGCAGCCTGGTTACCCTACACTTGATGATTACCTGTTCTGTTCCATTCCCTCTGAAGCACCTGGCATTGACCACTGTCGGAAGACAGGATACTGGGCTAGATGGACCTTTGATGTGATCCAGTATGGTCTTTGTTTATACAGAAGCTGTGCTTCAAAGACAGGCATTTCAGCTAGTAGTATTTCTAGTATGATTTTACAAGTTACAAAAGTCTGTACTAAAATCCAGCCCACCAGTTCGTAACAGTTGTTGTTTTGTTCTATACTTTTCTTATCTCTGTTCTAGATAATGTTTTCACCCCTCAGCTCATAGAGAGCCGAGAAGCATCCCAGCCTGTGCTAGGACACACCGTTCATATATCTTAGCTTTGACAGGCTTCCCATTTTCTACTGCCAAAGCTGAGTTCAGCTTTGCAAAGTGTAGTGGGATTTTTGACATGGATGAACTGAACTGTAGGGAGAGCGTAATACGTTTAGTTAACATAATTTCCCAACACTAATTTATTTGTGTGTGTATATCTATATATCTGTAACATGTATTATATTCATACTATGTGCATAATACTCGTTAATGTGGTTTATATTACATCTAACATTAATGTATTGACTAAAATTAGCAGGAGGCTCCATTGGCTCTAGGATCTGTGTGATTATTGGTCCACACTGCCATTCTTGTTGTTTAGGGGTATGCTTCTGCTCCACAGGGAGCTTTGCCATGGGTTTCAGCAGGAGTAAGATTAGGCCCTATATAATTGAGGCCTTTGGAAATGAGTATTTTGTCTGTTGGTACATGAATCTCCTTGCTTTTCCCTCCCTAGTTAAAAGGGTGTTTTCTTCCCCTTTCCCACCCCAAAAGCATCAGACATTTTGCCAAACCAAGTACTGGTCTCAACCTCAAAGGGACCTTCTGGATTTCCATGTAGAAAGAGGTACGTCCTATGAGCGTCTGGTAGAGATTTTGGTACCATCAGCATAAGCCTCCCCAATTCTGTTGCTAAGATGCCTTGCAATACTGCCAATAATGTTAACAATTAGAATTTTAACAGGTGAACGAGAAATTGGGACAGAAGGGAAAATCCTGCTGTTGGCTCGGGAAGACAAAAAGCTCCAAGGTGTGGGATTACAGAGCAGGCAGCCGGTAAGTATCTCATGAGACCTGTTCACTACTGTCCATTCAAAACCTCTTGGCACCTTTTGACCTATAAGGGGAGGGATAGCTCAGTGGTTTGAGCATTGGCCTGCTAAACCCAGGGTTGTAAGTTCAATCCTTGAGGGGGCCACTTAGGGATGTGGGGCAAAATCAGTACTTGGTCCTGCTAGTGAAGGCAGGGGGCTGGACTCAACGATGTTTCGGGGTCCCTTCCAGTTCTATGAGATAGGTATATCGCCATATATTAAACCCGTCACAGGGTTCTTATGATAAAAAACTATGTTATAAGATGAAATGTTAGACATTAAATGAGTTCCAAATGCTTGTTGTTTGCAATACACTTTTTCTCCTGACTTCATAACATACAGGTGTGCAATGCACCAGTTAAATATTGGAGCATGCATATCGGGAGTGTGATGCATTGAAACCAATGCAGTGATTACACATTGAAATGAGGATATGTAACAAATTCCATTAAGTGTATAATAATTTATTTTTCTAAAGGAAATTAAATGCAAAAACTGCTTATAGAAGTTTGCAATTTTTAACTACAAAATTCAGAAAATGTGGCTATTACACCTGTAAATTAAGACATAAATTTAACACTAAAGGGGCAGAGGTGTGGTAGCAGCTATAACTTTGCATTTCCTCCCTTTCTTATGTTGTGATCTGGATTTTAATGCAGAGGTTCAAAATGGTCTTTTTATCATGTGTCTAATCCCAAAATGCTTTGCAAATTATGCATTCAGCACTGTTGAAATACAGCCTTCTCTAGGGGGGTGGTATCACTGACAGTATAAAAGTGGAAGGGCAGGGGTGTGGAATTTTTGCCAAGGACCCCAAGGCAAATCCTAGTTTTACAAAAAGCACAATGGAATTCTTAATGTCCACACACATTTTCCCTTGGATTTTAAGGCCTCCCCTTTCAACTGCCTGGTGATGTTTGGTTTTATGTTGTAATACCTGAAAAATGCCTTAATGGCTTAAGAAAGAAAAACATGGGTACAATCTCTCTAAAAACTGTGGTTCTGTTTGAAAGCCCAGTGTAAAATCAGCCTAGCATAATCTTGTTAATTTGCATCCATCTCTTACATTTCCTAAAAAAAATCCTTCATAGAAGGATTACATTATTTTTTAAAATTCATTGGAAGAATGTATTTGATCTGACTCCCACCCTCCATACAATCTGTATGAGATCACTCCAAGCGATGGCTTCTTCTCTGGTCAGCAACAACAGATTTGTAGTGTGTCTCATTTTTACAATAACGTCGGCCTGCCCCAAAATGTCCTTCACTAAAGCCGCCTTATTGAGCACCTGTGCCATTTTACCAGATGGAGACCTGTGGTCTACCAACCAGTACCTTCTGCCTTCCTGTCAACTGTGCGTGGTCTGGTCTAACCAGCTGGGAGCCTGGGATTCTCTCTCACTTGCAAGACAGACTTAGAGCAGCTCAGCTGGAATAGGAATGGGAAGTGTGCAGTAATGGCATAGGGCCTATGATAGAGCCTCAAGAAGTGGGGGGCCTAGAGTGTGCTTGTGCCAAAAGCTTGACATACCAGTAATGACATGTGAAGAAGCAATTGGGAGTAGCTGTGCAAGACTTCTTCATAATAGCTCCATCTACGCAGTGAGCAAATCGCATCTCCCTTAATGAACTCAGTAGTTATAATCCCAACTTTAACTCTTCTTTCCAAGGATTTAAACAGTGGCCTCTGGATGTCAGAATATATCCATAAATCAAGTACTGCTCCCTCAGAGCAAACGCTGCCTTAACAATTCCTCTAGTTCTGTCTAATGACTGGCACGTTAATGTAAGCAGCAAAGGGCTAAAATACCAGTGTACCCCATAAAGCATCAAGAATGGGTTTATAAGGTCTGATGATATTATTTGGCTTTAAATACTTGTTCTCTTATACACCAGTGACTGTAAATTGAGGCAGTGGATCCTATGCACAAAGTGTTAAGACTGGTGGTGATGATCTTATACAAGTACAGTCTCCGGTATTGGGACAGGTGTTTGCCTTACACAGTACAGGTTCCTTTCTTGTATGGTATCTCCTGTACACACTTTTCCAAAACATGGGCCAGATTTAAATCCTCTTATAAAATTTAAATAGAGGACAGAGACTGAAGAGGTAGAAACACGGGAGAACCATCTGAGTTTGGAAAAGTAATGGAGAGATGGCAAACGCTGCATTGGAGAAGACTCTTCCACCAACTGTAACACAGTTGTGCCTGAAACAGAGGGAGGTTGCTGCAAGATTAGCAGGGAGAGGAGAGATTTCTAGGCCCTGCAAGGAAGGCTGGAGGAAGACCACGGGGGGTATTATATGCCCAGTATTGTCCCTGCTGTCTCTGTATGATGTGCTACCTTCTCTCTCCAGGGGAACCCCAGCAGTATTAACTACATATATTGCCAATGCTAGTATGACAGGATCATTCCTGGAGGCTTTCTTTGCATTATTGCCTCTGGATGTCTTGGGATGAAGCAAAGAGCTGTTAGCCCCATGTTGCATCTGACAGGTTGCATATAATTGTCTGTGATAACTCATGGAAGTGACCGTATCCATGACTTCCTAAATAAATCACTCATTTCCTTTTCCCTGGGACGCCTATTAAGAATAAAGCTGCTGGGTTTTGTCTTTCACACTACCCGTGAATAAACTGATATTTAAAGTCTTCTCTCCTTTCATTCCCAGGTGTTTCTTTTTGTTGGATCCGATGCATTTAACTGCTGTACCTTCCTCTCAAGCATCTATCTCCTAGCAGGGACTCAGGATGGAAATATATATCAGCTGGATGTGAGAAATACAAAGTGAGTGGCAGGTGTGGTGGAGTGTTTAAAGCAGTGAATTCAGTGTTGGTGAAAGGAGCTAAATTAACAGCCGTGGTGACTGTAGAGCAGGTACAGCACAAGCGCCAGTAGTGCCGATATCCCTGGGATGCTGGCTCCTATAGTTAGCCACAGATCAGGCGTATCAGAGTCAGTTACTGTTCAGTCTTTTTCTTAGTGCCCTATCTCTGTGCTTCAGGCCTGATCTGAAGGGACTCCTGCTAGAAGTGAGAGAACAACTCGATCTCTCTGGCCTATTCAGCCCTTGGTATCTCTACAGAGATGACCAATGAGGATGCCACGTGTGTTCGTGGTGGTTTTGTTGTAGACTCTCTTCCACTAGGAATTGGACTGAGACTACAATATGGATTCATTTTATATAGACTGCTGAGATACTGAAGAATGGAATTTGTCTTGCTTTATGTAGATTTTGGTTTTATGCTGAGTGTGCGCCCCTCCAAAGATCTGGATACTCTTGACATACACTTAAAATCACAATAATGTAGGAGTTAAATATAAAACAGTTCAAAGCAGCAGCACTTCTTCCTACCACATCATTTTATCAGCTGTCATGCAACCAGTGCAGCTTTAAACGCCTTCCACCAGATGGAAATCCCATCCCCCATTGCCTCTGACAATGAGCTTAATTCTTTAGGCCTGAGATATAACACGCCTTATAAATGGTGCATTCTGCTTGCAATATGATTCTCCCGTTCCAATTTAGTATTTTTGAATTGATCTGCCCACTGCCAAGTGTTTCCTTTTTCTGAAAGCTCTTAGTCAAGCTCGTACATACAGTGTAATGATTAACTTTGTTTATATTAGTGCCAAATGCACATTCTAATTGGGAGGATGTCAAGATGATACCTTCGGATGAAGACATGACAGAATTTAGCATTCCATGTCTGAAAAATTATTTTTCTGTTATTGGAAAGTCTCCAAGCTTTCATCTATTTCATTAAGGATAATCTCTTTAAATTCTGCACGGAGGGAATCCTGGTGCTTGCCTACAAACGAACTAGCATTTAGATCCCTTTAGATCTTCTGGAATTGCCTCTGGAGGAATCATTGAGGGTGGGAGGGATAGCTCAGTGGTTTGAGCATTGGCCTGCTGAAACCCAGTGTTGAGATTTCAGTCCTTGAGGGGGCCACTTAGGGATCTGGGGCAAAATCAGTACTTGGTCCTGCTAGTGAAGGCAGGGGGCTGGACTCGATGACCCTTCAGGGTCCCTTCCAGTTCTAGGAGATAGGTATATCTCCTTATATTACTATTACATTGCCCTGATCTAGCCACTGAAGGATAAAATATTGAGCTTTGCAGACTGGATGTGTCTCTATCTTTCCAGTTTTATCCCTTGTCCATGGTGACTAACCACCAGCTTTCCAGTCTCACTCTGTATAATTCATGTGACCCTAATGGTTGTCTGATACATCTTTAATCACTTTCTTCTCTGTTCTGTTTGCTTGTTCTTTATTATGTTGCATATGGGAGGTGTCCTGACAGTTGGGCCTATAACTTTTTGCCTGTTTGGGAATTAACCATGAAAAATAGGTCAAGTTATCTTTAGTAAAGAACGTTATAAACAGGTGCAAGAAAACCAGACACAAAACTGAATTAGTCCAACAAAAAAGCCTACTGATCTAGCTCAAGGACTGTGTTGAAGTCAGGTTTGTAAACAAGAAAATGTGGGTCCTCAAATTAATGAACCAAAATTGGTGTGTCAAAAACTAGGCCTAATTGATAGACAAAATGAAGGGTTGGGCTGTTCCACTCACCACTCCCTTTCTGGATGCTTGAAGAAAGAAACTTTTTGGGGGAAAAGAGAGAACAGAGGCTACTGAAGCAAGCTTCACCATCATGGCTGCCGCCATCTCCTGGGGCCCTGGGTCTTTGTCAGGCAAACCCTGAGAGATGTCCTGACCAGACTGAGCCAGAGAGAGGGACCCAGATGACCATCACTATCACCATCAGCTCCAGCTGAATCCCAGACATCACATGGGATGAAACGGGATCAGAGTTTAACAACAACACTTCCAGCCCATCTCAACTAAAGTCTCTTTTCGCCAAAGGACAGTTATTGCCGTCTTTGATATCATCTAAGAGACTGTCAAACACAAGGAGTTTTTCTTCTAAAAACTCTTTCCAGCTAGAGAGAGAGGGAACAAGGGATGTTATTAAAATCAGTCTTATTTAATACTTTACTTTTCAAATGCTTTGACTGTGTTTTCCTTCTTTTCTTTATCTTTATTAAGAGGTTAAAAGGATATTTAATGGTGTGTTTGCCCTGGTACTAAGAAAGCTGAGGTCTATACCGAGCCTTGTTTAACACTGTTTAATGTTAAACTTTGACTGGGTTATGTTAACAACTTTGGCCCATATATTCCATCTAAATTAATACAACAGTGTGGTCCTTGATTATAATACTTGGACCTTGTTTTTGCTGGTTTTTCTAGGGCTCCAGTTCAGATCATTCATCGATCAGGAGCACCAGTGCTTTGTCTGCTCCCTTATAGAGATGGATTTATTGCCAGCCAAGGTAATACAAGAGTTACTGAGGCAACAGTGTTTACTTTGCAATGTGGTTACCTTAATCGTCATCCTCGTAAGACACTTTTGCACATTTCTTGCAGTGTGTGGACACGTCAGTTTCAGCTTGCGGTTCCCTGAAGCAGAGAAGAACTGTTAAAGGGATTTTATAAAACAAGGGCCTGATTCTCCTCTGCCTTGCTCCTCATGGAGTCTCTTACGGCTCTGCAAAATGGGCGTGTAATGCTACTGTTCTGTGTTGGGAGCGTTTCCCACCCACTTTGCAGAGGTATAAATCTATACCAGGCTGTTCAGAAGCAGGCCCCCAGTGAATTAAGAGGATGTGATGAATATGTTCTGACCAAACACCAGAGCTTTTAGATCGTATCTATTTTTTTTACCTCTTAACATGTTTCCAGTCTGGTGCTGGAGAGGAGCTTCCAAAGGGCTAGCTGGAGTTGCTCTTATCTCTCCTCTTGGATATGTTCACATCCCTCCATATGCTCACCCAGCGTCTCACTGTGATCATGCAGCTCTGCTTTCTCTGTGAATTCCTGGGTTGTGGTGCAGGGTGATAGCTGGCTGTCCAAGTGACATTTTGGGTCCATCTACACAGGAGCTGGAGACGTAATTTCCAGCTCGAGGAGATAGACCTGCACTAGCTTACTAGAAATAGGAGTGTAGCTGCAGGGGGGCGAGCGGTGGGATCATAATCAGGTGGCTAATCCCTCCCGCTGTTCACATCCCCATGGCTACGCTTCTGTTTTTAGCGCACTAGCTCGATCAGAGCTAGCATGGACATATCTGCTCGAGCTGGAAATTACACCCTTAGAGAACATGTCCACAGCAAATGGATGACAAGTGACATAATGGGAACAATGTTAATCAGTGTTTCATTAACGTCCTAACATTTCATGATGTTCTGTCATCATTCCCCATTGGTCTCCCAAAACAACTGACTCTTCCATGAGGTACCCCAATCTTCTGAGGGTCTGTCTGGCCAAACTGCCAGCCCACAACCCCTATTCAAAGGACTCTGTTGGCTTTGTGTAACAAGTGCAGTTCATCTTCATTCTTATGATTTAAAGCAAGGGTAGGCAACCTATGGCACGCGTGCCAAAGGCGGCACGGGAGCTGATTTTCAGTGGCACTCTCACTGCCCGGGTCCTAGCCACCGGTCCGGGGGGCTCTGCATTTTAATTTAATTTTAAATGAAGCTTCTTAAACATTTTAAAAATCTTATTTACTTTACATACAACAATAGTTTAGTTATATATTATAGACTTATAGAAAGAGACCTTCTAAAAACGTTAAAATGTATTACTGGCATGCGAAACCTTAAATTAGAGTGAATAAATGAAGACTCGGCACATCACTTCTGAAAGGTTGCTGACCCCTGATTTAAAGCAACGATTGGGCTCTGATACAAAACGGTTCCTGTATATGCCAATCTGCATCAGTTTGTAGTTGTGAGAATGTCTTATCTTGCAAGCAGTTCTATGTTCCTTACCTGTTTCGTTTTTCATCTAGGTGATGGAACCTGCTTTATTATTCAGCAAGATCTTGATCACGTAATTGACCTCACAGAAGCAGACTGTGACCCTGTATACAAGGTAATGGCTAAGTCTACTTACTATTGGCCTGAGTACCAGCGAGGGGGAATAAAGGTGCCACTCTGCAATGGCTGCCATTGTCTGGTGATTTGGCAACCAGCAGAGCTGGCACCTTTTTGAGAAGTGAATTTTTAAATTTACTTTTTTATTTGAATAATAACACTTTACACAAACAAATCCTCATGTCATCTGTCTGAGGAACAGTAGCGTAATTTCTCCCCTCAGATGGGGAACTGAGGCAGAGAGGTTAAGTAACTTGTTCATTGTCAGAGAGAGCTCTGATTAGAACTCAGGGGCTCCTACCTCAGCATTCAGGCGTATCTATTGTAAAGGGCAATTCTATTTAGAAAAGTGACTAATGTAAAAATGGCCCAGTTCTTACCCAGCTGAGCTGCCCACTGTGCATATTCCGAATCACATCTGTTGATTTCAGAAATCAGAGTAAGTTTTTGCTACTCTTTATTCCCATAAACCCTGCTGAGTCAACACAGCTCTGGGGGAGAGCACTGGATTAGGATCCAGCTCCGTACAGCCAGTGTTGAGGATGATGCTTAGCGCTCCTTGTAACCAGGTTCCAGTTGCAAAGTAGGACTGTCAAGCGATTAAAAAAAATTAATCTCTCAATTAATCGCTCTGTTAAGCAATAATAGGATACCATTTATTTAAATATTTTTGGATGTTTTTCTACATTTTCAAAGATATTGATTTCAATTACAACACAGAATACAAAGGGTACAGTGCCCACTTTATATTTATTTTTGACTACAGATATTTGCACTGTAAAAAACAAAAGAAATAGTATTTCAATTCACCTAATACAAGTAGTGTAGTGCAATCTCTATCATGAAAGTTGAACTTACAAATGTAGAATTATGTACAAAAAAAACTGCATTCAAAAATAAAACAATGTAAAACTTTAGAGCCTCCAAGTCCACTCAGTCCTACTTCTCGTTCAGCCAGTCGCTCAGAAAAACCAATAATGCTGCCTGCTTCTTCTTCAGAGTGTCACCTGAAAGTAAGATCAGGTGTTTGCATGGCACTGTTGTACCCAGCGTCACAAGATATTTACATGCCAGATGCACTAAAGATTCATATGTCCTTCATGCTTCAGCCACCATTCCGGAGGACGTGTCCGTGCTGATGACGGGTTCTGCTCAATAACAATACAAAGCAGTGCGGACCGACGCATGTTCATTTTCATCATCTGAGTCAGGTGCTACCAGCAGAAGGTTGATTTTCTTTTTTGGTGGTTCGGGTTCTGAAGTTTCCGCATCACAGTGTTGCTCTTTTAAGACTTCTGAAAGCATGCTCCACACCTCGTCCCTCTCAGATTTTGGAAGGCACTTCAGATTCTTAAACCTTGGGTCGAGTGCTGTAGCCATCTTTAGAAATCTCACATTGGTACCTGTGACGAACTGGAAATGTTCTTAATGTTTTCTCTGAATACTGTGTGGGTGCCTCAGTTTCCCCTATGCAGTTCTTAAGTATCTAGGTGGTGGGATAAGGGTGTATAGTTGCTGCAGAGCAAAGGGCCAGTGTACATAAATGCCCAACACTCTGTCTCCTAGCAACCGATGGCCTGGGCCCCTCCTCTGCAAGGTACCAACTAAAGGTGTTGAAAACAAAAAGATCAGGTTTTTTTCTCCTGGCTCGGGAAAAAAACAAAGGCCAGAAAGAAGGGGCTGGAGGGGTTTTTCAGTTTGGAGCTGGCTGGGGACTAGGAGTGAGGGCAGACGGGGGTATCGGGCTTGCTGGGCCCCAAAATTGACCCGGCAAAGGGGTCCCATTTGCTGAACCAACAAACCCTGTTTTAAACCGTGTTCCTGTCATCTAATAAACCTCTGTTTTACTGGCTGGCTAAGAGTCATGTCTGACTGCGAAGTGGGGGTGCGTACAGGACCTCTGGCTTCCCCAGAACCCCGCCTGGGCGGACTCACTGTGGGAAGCTCACGGAGGGGCATATGCTAAATGCTCCCAGGAAAAACCCAAAAGGTAAAGCTGTGTAAGCTTCTTGCCCTAAAAACAGTCTGCTCTATGGAAGAGGAGGCTCACCAAAGTCCTAACTGGCTTTGTGGGGAGCAGTTCCAAAGCATCGCCTGGGGACTCCGTAACAGTACCTTCTTTGCATTTTATCAGATCTGCAGCGAAAGTGTTCTTAAAATGAACAACATGTGCTGAGTCATCATCTGAGACTGCTATAACATAAAATATATGGCAGAATGCAGGTAAAATAGAGCCGGAAACATACAATTGTTCCGCAAGGAGTTCAGTCACAATTTTAATTAATGCATTATTTTTTTAACGAGCGTCATCGGAATGGAAGCATGTCCTCTAGAATGGTGGCCGAAGCATGAAGGGGCATATTCATGTTTATCATATCTAGCACCTAAACACCTTGCAATGCTGGTTACAAAAGTCCCATGCGAACACCTGTTCTCACTTTCTGGTGACATTGTAAATAAGGAGCAGGCAGCATTATCTCCTGTAAATGTAAACAAACTAGTTTGTCTTAGCGATTGGCTGAACGAGAAGTAGGACTGAGTGGACTTGTAGGCTCTAAAGTTTTGCATTGTTTTATTTCTTGAGTGCAGTTATGTAACAAAAAAAAAATCTACATTTGTAAGTTGCACTTTCACGATAAAGAAATTGCATTACAGTACTTCTATGAGGTGAATTGAAAAATACTGGGTTTTGTTTATCATTTTTACAGTACAAATATTTGTAATCAAAAATAATATAAAGTGAGCAGTGTACATTTTGTATTCTGTGTTGTAATTGAAATCAATAATTTGGAAATGTATAAAAACATCCAAAATATTTAATAAATTTCAATTGGTATTCTGTTGTTTAACAGTGCGATTAAAACTCTGATTAATCACAATTAGTTTTTTTAATCACGATTAATTTTTTTGAGTTAATCGCATGAGTTAACTGCAATTAATTGACAGTCCTATTGCAAAGTCATATCTTGCCATCTGTTCCAACAGTATACCCCACTGAAGGCAGCGTAGGCCAGCATACCCGAGGGCAGAGTTTGGCCTACAGACTTTTAACTGGTGGTGATCCGTGAGCAAAAGAAATCCATCTTCTCTCTCAGATCTGACAGAAAAGCCCATCTTGTAAATGGAGTGCGTTTGATTGGTCATCTTTGAAACAATTTCAAACCCCCCCAAAAACCTTGTTTCTAAAAGTTGTTGCTGAATGACTATAAAGCTTTTAGCTGTCACATTGTAGACCCCAAGTGCTGTTACACAGTCATCTTTATAATGGCAAATCTGAAGAAAAATGGACACCAAGAAACATGCCCAACAGTGCTTTTCAACAGGACCACCCACCATTTACTAATGTGTCGTCTTCCCTCTTCCTCCAGTTTTCCTTCAGGGAAACTGCTGCATTTTCAGCTAAGCCAGTGTTGTTCTATGGCTAGCTTAGGAGAATACTTTTTCCGAGGGCCGCTGATTTCTTTCCTTCCCATCTCAGAAAATAAAAACATTCAAATGTTCCCATTTCTCTTCAGACTTTTGCTGAGTTCAGAATCCACTATAATATAGCATTTGGGGAAGTACATGAGCTTCTGTCAGTAGCAAACTGCCCTGTCCATGGTGGTACCAGTAGGATTTCCAATTGTTAACACGGAGATACCAATGTAAGCAGATCCTCTTCAGAATATCCTAATGATCATGCCATTGTAATCCTTTGCGAACATCATGGGGCAATTACCCTTCCAAGAATCTCTGGCATCACCTTGAAGTCCTAACAGTCAAGGGAGAGGTTAAAGGCCATTCACTATATATTTATATTGTGGTAGCTCATAGAGATTCCAGTCAGGGATCAGGGCCCCATTGTGCTGAATGCTATCCAAACAGTTGCGGGGGGGGAGGGGGGAAGAGGGAGAAGTCCCTGTCTAATATGGGTATGTTTCTATTGTGAGTTGTCAAGCAGCCCCAGCTGGTCTTTCACCTTGCCAGTGGCCAATTATTGTGATTTGTAGGCCTCATGGGAGAGGGGTGTTTTAAGGATGGATTTAAGAGGAAAGAAGTTTTTCCCCAGCCATATGGGGTTGCATAGGAAAATGCACTAAGGCGCTGTGAGAAAAGCAGATGAGGAGGATGATAATGTAAGAAGTTTTCTTTTTAAATAATATTTTCATTTCCCTCTTCTAGGTAGCTACATGGGAGAAACAAATCTATACATGCTGCAGAGATGGGATGGTGAGGAGATACCAGCTTTCTGACCTCTGACCATTTGTGGTGTGTGGGAAACAGATGAACAAAGAAACAAGGCTAAAGTCTAGCTAGGTTAGAACCTAGGCCATGTAGCACTTCCAAATAATAGCAATGCTACCTTTCTAGGACTGTACAGTATATATGAAGTGTGTATATATAAGCTTTGAGAACATTGTTGTGATAAAATCTAAGAACAAGGCTGTACATAGAATTCTTGCTCTTGTGCTGCTTATTACAACCCAAAGTTTAGACCATTCTCTTCCAGTAAGCAGCTTATAGAAGATGTTAATGCAAGACCCTTTGTATCTGCAATATATGTACCGAACTGTTTTCAACATTCAGTGGACAATTTTGGTATTTCTAACAAGACTATGATCTTGGGGCTGGAGAGACACGAGATCTGGAGGTGACCATACTGCAGAATTGATTGAAATAAAGGGATTGACTTTTGATCACCCCTTTTCTAGAGAAGTTTGTGCATTTTCAAGACAGTTAATTTAAAAGCAAAACGACTCTGTCCATGTCACATTCAACACCTCATAACCTTTCTTGTGACTCTATTCTACAATAAAAAGTGTGATTTTTGTGAATTTAGTGAGTAGTCGTGATTTGATCTGACTAAATTTGAGATTTCAGTTTGATCTCCATGTGAATGAAATACATATGTTCTTGTGCAGTTTAAAAATATATCCAGTTGTAGTTATAGCCATTGTAGTGAAGGCCACATTAAAATTCCACCAGTTTTTGTTAAATCAGCAATTACATAGCTCTTACAGTATGGTGAAAAGCATCTTTTTGCCATAGGATTTCAAATAATAGTGGCAGACTGCCATTTTCATCTAAATGTTAAGTCTAAGGCTAGGTCTACACTACCCGCCTGAATCGGCAGGTAGAAATCGATCTCTCGGGGATCGAATTATCGCGTCTCGTCGGGACGTGACAGTCGATCCCCGAATCGACGCTCTTACTCCACCAGTGGAGGTGGGAGTAAGCGCCGTCGACTGGGAGCCGCGGAGGTTGATTTTGCCGCCGTCCTCACAGCGGGGTAAGTCGGCTCCGATACGTCGAATTCAGCTACGCTATTCGTGTAGCTGAATTTGCGGATCTTAAATCGACACCCCCCCCCGTAGTGAAGACCTGCCCTAAGGGACAAATGTTCAGTCCTGTCGACTCTGATCTACCTCCACAATTTGTGTGCGGGTGTTTGTAAATTCCTGTTCTATCACGTGCTATCAAAGAGTGAACAGTGGGCTAAGATTGAGGAACACCAGAGATCTGATGCAGCTCTGCCACTGACTCACTGTGTGACCTTGGGCAAATCCCTTTTAATCTCCCTATGCCCGGTTTCCCCATTTGTAAAAGGGGGTGATCCATAACTACCTTATAGCCAATCAAAATGGTCATAAGAATTTAGCCCACATACAAAATCTGCTTTCCCACTTTCTACTTCTCCTGAAAATCTGCTAATAAAACCCACCAGACCCCGTAGAATTTGTGATGGCTGAGTTAAGGTGTGTAAAGTACTCTGAAGACAAGCAACCATTTACTCTTAAATAACTAACAGAGTGCATGCCGTAGTGTCAGTGAGCATTTAGGAATATAGGATTAGCTTATCAGAATGCAACAAGGCCCCATCCAATCCAGTTCCCTGTTCACCTGTCAGATTTTTGTCCTTCCTCCCTCCCTCCCTCCCTCCCTGTCATTGATATATGTGAAAATGAAATACCATCATGCCCCAATACTGCTAATGTGTGTGATGGCACATTGTGTGCTGAGCTGGGCATTGTTGGTAAATGAATGCACACCAGGACCTGTGCTCGGTGTCCTGTGGCCCCACTCCCTACTGCAAGGAATACCCCACAACGCAGCAGCCATTCACACACCCGCTTCAGTAGGCCAGGAGTTTGGGAGGGCTCCTTGGTGAAGGCTCTACAGAAGAAATGGATGGGGGAAGAGGGGAAGTGAGACAAGAGAAGCAGGCCCTATGTGGAAGGGGCAGGGTGGAGGTAGGGTTGCCAGCCCTCCAGGATTGTCCTGGAGTCTCCAGGAATTCAAGATTAATTTTAAAATGAAAGACTGTCATGTGATGAAACCTCCAGGAATTGGTCCAACCAACAGTGGCAACCCAGGGTGGGGGAAGGAGCGGGGTCAGAGCTGCTGGGGGGTGGGAGAGTGGAGGCCCTGGGGGTGGTTCCCAAACCATACTGAGCCAGCTAGGCCACTGCCCCAGGAGCTGGGGGGTGCGCAGAGGCTGCTGTGGGTGAGGGTGGGGTCTCTTAGCCCCCTCCCCAAACACGCCCACACTTTGGGGGCAGTGGGGGCGGGGAGAGGGAGGGACCTGTAGTCCGGAAGTGACCGCTGAGGCGGGAAGTGGTGCGGGGAAAAGAACTACAACTCCCACAATGCCGCGCGGGGCGGCGTCCATAGCAACGGGCGAGCGGGGCAGCGCGGACCGGGCGCCATGGGGCAGGATTACTACGCGGTGCTGGAGCTCAACCGCAGCGCCAAGGACGCCGACATTAAACAAGCGTGAGCGGGGGTGGGGGGCGCGCCCCGTCGGGTCATGGGTGCCCCGAACAGCCCTGCCCAGGGGGCCCCTCCGCCAGGGGCCCGTCGGTGTCAGGGGGGTGTGAGTGTGCACCTCCGCCAGGGGCCCGTCGGTGTCAGGGGGGTGTGAGTGTGCAGCTCCGCCAGGGGCCCATTAGTGTCAGGGGGGTGTGAGTGTGCACCTCTGCTATCAATGGTACCCATCCTGTGTCAAGGGCACACCAAGGTGCACATCTGCTAATGGTGCACATGAGTGTGCACATCAACCTCATGTGCACGTGTGTCCATCTGTCTGGTGTCTCTATGCTCCATGCGTAGATATTTCTGTACCACACCTCCATGCTGCATGGACACACACTTACTGTGCCATTATACAAGTAGATGTTTGGGTGTGTGTACAGACATGCAGGCACCTCGTGGGTTGGGGCTAATCCAGCTGCACACTGCTCTGAAGGGGCTAGGTGGTAGAGTGCATCCCCCCTCTGTGTGTGTGCACAGCTGTATTGTCTGAAGTGTCCTGGTGCAGCAACGCACTGCTGTGAAGACTAGGAGCTTTGGGGAAAAGAAGTAATCCCCTTGCTTTGTGCTCACAGCTGTATAGCTGCATTGTGTTCACCTGCTGCTGTGATGGCAAGAGGAAGGGGCTGAGTCCCTCAGTTTGTGTGCATCTCTCTATTGGGTCCAGCGACTCTGTGTATTGTTGGGAAGGGCTTCACAGATTCCAAGGCCAGAAGGGACCATTGTGATCATCTGGTCTGACCTCCCGCGAAACAGGCCATGCGACTTCCCGGAAATAATTCCTGGTTGATAGAGCATACTGGGCTCAGAGCATCTGCATGCAGACATTGATCTCAGAGAGGCACACCCCAAAACACACAACACATCATCCATTGCTATTTGCAAGTGCAAATATCTGTGATGGCCTGAGGTGCTGGATCTGCTAAACAAAGGGGAATGCCGGGTGATATCTCTAACTGTGGGGCAACTCAAGAGAGGGCAGGAAATGGATCTGTCATTGGCTGATGTCTCTCACCTTGAAAAGCCCAATCCTGCAAGGATTTGGACCCAGATCTTCAATGGGATTTGGGTGTCTAACTCCCTTTGGCCTGGTCTACACTACGACTTTAATTCGGATTTAGCTGCGTTAATCCGAATTAATCCTTAACCCGTCCACACAACGGAGCCAGTTACTTCGAATTAAAGGGCACTTAAAATCGATTTCTGTACTCCACCCCGACGAGCGGAGTAGCACCAAAATCGATTTTGTAAATTCGAATTAGGGGTAGTGTGGCCGCACACCACCGAATTAATGTGGTTAAAATTAATGGGGTAGTGTGGCCGCACACCACCGAATTAATGTGGTTAAAAACCGAATTAATGTGCTTAGTGTGGCCGCGCACAATCGAATTTATACAATCTGTTTCCCAAATTCGAATTATCTAAATTCGAATTAATCTCGTAGTGTAGACGTACCCTTAGAAACCAGTGGGAATTAGATGCCTAAATACCTTTTAGGCTCTGTGCCTTGAGTGACCCGGTGACAGTACTGACATACCATCCACTCCCTCTGAATGTTCAGCACTTTGTAGGATCAGGCCACAAAGCAATGCAGAGAGTTGCGTTTAGGTGCTACTGATTTCCTCAGCCGCAGCAGGGCAGACACCAAACCTTGGAGCCAGACCTTGCAATATGCAAGAGAGGAACTCAGTTTGAAAACACTAGTGTAAGGCTTTACCTTCAAAGAAGGGCAGGATCGGGCCCTAATTGCATACCTCCATTCTGCTGGTGGTTTGGGATCTTAAACATTTAAAAAATGCACTTAGGTGAAAAGCACTTTAGATGGCATGTCAGAACGGGATCTAACTGCGCCCACCATGGGGCTGGACCTCCCTGGCTTCTCTTTTGCAGCTACCGGAAACTAGCCTTGAAGAGCCATCCTTTAAAAAATAAAGAACCTTGGGCGCCGGATAAATTCAGGCAGCTCGCAGAAGCCTACGAAGTGTTAAGTGATCGTAAGTAGAAACACGTTTCTCTTCCCACAGATAAACTGTGCAGTTCAGGGATAAGGTCTGGAAAGTCATATCCAAGTACAGAGTGTACTTTCTGCAGGGGGATTTCATTAGGCACATCATATGGTCTGCTTTGCTGCCATGCTGGTTAGCTGGTGTATCATCTGTCTGGTTATTAACGTCAGTTACTTAATTGTTTATGTATTGCATGCAGCACTGATCCCTGCTCCTGCTGTCTGATCCAGGCTGGAGAACGTCTGTGTGTGTTTGGAGCCCCATTGACAACGCTAGCATGGGTGTAAGGGCCCACCTGTGCCAGTCAGATTGCAGGAGCAGGGACCAATGCAAAGCTGTGGCCAAGAGAACTAGCATGAGCCTTGGATGTATACGCAGGGGAATATTAAATAGAAGTAGGGAGGTTATATTACCTCTGTTTACAGCATCGGTGAGACCATTACTGGAAAACTGCCTCCAGTTCTGGTGTCCACACTTCAAAAAGGATGTTGAAAAATTGGAGAGGGTGCAGAAAAGAACTATAAGAACAATTCACGGTCTGAAAAATCTGCCTTACAGTGAGAGTAAATACATTTTAATCTGTTTAGATTTATCAAAGAGAAGGTTAAGAGGTGACTTGATCATGGTCTATACTAGTGTCTCTCAACCTTTCCAGACTACTGTACCCCTCTCAGGAGTCTGATTTGTCTTGTGTACCCCAAGTTTCACCTCACTTAACAACTACTTGCTTAGTACAGTACTCAAAGTCAGACATAAAAATACAGAAGTCACAGTGCACTATTACTGAAAAGTTGCTGACTTTCTCATTTTTACCATATAATTATAAAATAAACCAATTGGAATATAAATATTGTACTTACAGTTCAGTGTATAGTATATAAAGCAAGTCAATGTCTGCATGAAATTTTAGTTTGTACTGACTTCGCTAGTGCTTTTTATGCAGCCTGTGGTAAAACTAGGCAAACATCTAGATGAGTTGATGTACCCCCTGGAAGACATCTGTGTACCCCCAGGGTACGTGTACCCCTGATTGAGAACCACTGATCTATAAGTACTTACATGTGAAGAAAATATTTCTCTTTAATATAGCATAGATTCATAGATTATAAAAACCAGATGGAACCACTGTGATCATCTAGTCGGCCCCTCTGTATAACACAAGTCCTTGGACTCCTTTGAATTAATTCCTGTTTGAACTGGACATATGTTTCAGAACAACACCCAGTCTTGATTTTAAAATTTACAATGAAGGAGAATCCACCACAATGCACAGGCACAAGGAAATCTAATGGCTGAAAGTTGTAGTTCTCTTTCTCTCTGCTTCTGCTGGCAGATCGCACCTGTAGGCATCTAAATCTGACTTTCCATACCCTGCCCCCTTTCTTCTTTGTGGCTTGCTGTATGTTTGTAATCTCTCTGGGGTCTCTCAAGAGTGTAAGGACTGGAGATAGAGAAGATCGTAGTCTTTGTAGGAATATAGGCCCACGTCAGGCCTAAGCAAACTATGGTGTTAAATTGAGTTTGGATTTTAGCATGAGTGATAGGCCCGAAGCATGTAGAAGGATGAGTCGAAGAGAAACAAAAGTTGTTTGTGTTAAACTTGTGGTGACACTTAAATATCAGTGTCATCTTGTGTAAAGTTTGGGTTGAGGTCACAGAAATAAAGAAAACTTGGATAATTGGGTACCAGGTGCTGTATATAATTGGTTTGTTTAGTTTATTATTTAAAAAATGTGTAGTTTAGTAGTTAGAAAGAAATATGGCCAAATGAGATAAGAAGAAAACCTGGAAGAAAGAGGCCCAGTCATTAATCTTGTCTTGACTGGGGCAGAAGACATTGTTCAGCCCTAGCTGCTTTATCTGTCCTTAGCTCAGGTCCAACACTACCTGTTTGTTACAGTGTATAAAAAAGCAAAGTTTTCTAGGGGTTCTTTGTCAGAAGTTTTCCTAACCCCTCTGGAGTCACGCTATGATGGCAAGGTACCTCCCAGGTACCTGATCTTGTTGTGAGCATTTTGACCAGTGCTTGTAACTATGTTGGCATTGGGATATAGAATATAGGCATGTATATGCTTATGTTTGTATTTTGGATGTAACTAACACCAAGCGGCCTTTGGGACTAATAAAGGAATCCTTGTGTGGAAACTGAGTCGTGGGAAACCTTAATGAGCTTATTAGGAAAATGATTTGTAACCGTCTTCTCTGTGGTTTCCATTCTGTGTATTGGATGACTGGCTGGGTAGGGACAGGAGGGCATCAGCCACCTTCCCCTGGATCACTCAATGTATCACCTTCCCCAGTGGGAAGGATGCGCCTTTGAGACTCCTATAGGTAGTTGCTACTACACTGATGCAATAGCATCCTTTCTGCTACTTCAGCCTTTCTGCCGGCAAGGAGACTGCTTACTGACAGCTTTGGGTGACAGATACCAGCCTATATACTTCCATCTGACACACAAATGATCAAAGCATATGCACATCTACTGATGCCTCTTTCTTCCTTAGCTGTGAAGAGGGGCATCTATGATAAATTTGGCGAAGAGGGTCTCAAAGGAGGGATCCCCCTGGAATTTGGGAGTGAAAACCCCTGGTCTGTTGGCTATGTGTTTCACGGCAATGCTGAGAAAGTCTTCAAGGAGTTCTTTGGAGGTGATAATCCCTTTGCTGGTAGGTATAATTCCTTCCTGTGATGCTTCAGTTGTGTTTTTATGGTGATTGCCCCAAGCATAGTCTCTTCAGCATAACCAGCCCTGTGGTTGGCAGGAAGTAGATTAAAGTTTTGTACAGTCATCTGGAAACCAGACCCTGCCTCTGTGCCTTTGCCACCATTAGCCCTCAGAACCCCAATTTGAGGGTTGTTTCTCCTGCAATTGGCCTTGGTTTACGTGACCCGTCACCCCACCCCGTGTCTCCATGGGAGCGTTGCTGGGCAGTGCTTTAAACCACACACATGGGACAGAACAGTCACTCCAGGCTGGGCTTGTAGCGTCTTCCCTTGAGCCCGTCACTTTCTCCTCTTGAAAATCCCCTGGCTCAAATAATGGCAACTGCACCAGAACCTGGAGACCCAAAGAGCAGGCAGCCACCACAGAGATTTTAATGCCATGCTGCAGTCAGTCACTAGGTGGTGCTGAAGCGTGCTACAAGCTGCCTCATCTATTTCTCCAGAGACTGGGACCATCAGCACTGAGACATTCCTAGCACCAGTTTACTCTGGACCCGTGTCCCTGGATCTGTGGGGCACATTGTGCTCTGAGTGGAGCTCAGGACACTCACGAGATCTGATTGAAAGGTTTCTTCCCAATCTGGCCTCTTGGTGAAGTTTTCAAACTAATTAAAGGCTTAATATTGTAAACTGCAGGAGTGAATTTACACTCTGTTTGGGGAGATCACAGGATCAGGTCCCAAAGAACTTACAACTGCCATGTTGGAAACAAGAAGGATGGTCTTAGGGGCATGGCACATGTCTGGCAATCAGGCGACCTAGGTTCTATCCCCTAGTCTGCCACTGACTCACTTGGCAGCCTTGGACAAGTTACTTAACTTCTTTATGGCTCAGTTTCTCTGTCTGTAAAATGGGGTTAATAATTATTAGTGTGCCGCCTCATAGCGGGGTTGGGGGACTTACTTCATAAATGTCTTTGGTCCCTGGATGGAAGGCACTAGAGGAGAGCAAAGTCCAATTATTGATTTTACAGCTTAGGGGGTAGAATAGAAACGTCTAATGTTTATGTTTGGTTAAAAAAAGGGTTGGGGGGTATCAAACTCCCTCAAACAAAGGTAGTGACAACAACTTCAGGGATTCTCGGAGGAAAGCAGGAATTCCCTTAGCATGGTAATAAACATGTAATAAATAAATAAATAATAATTCATGCTTTTCATGGTCAGAACATTTTGCAAACATTCACAAAGTTATCCCAGCTGATAGAGCGGTGAGATCACCCCCATTTTACAAATGGGGAAACTGAAGCACAGGGAGGCTGTTTTGGAAATTGCCAAATTGCCGTCACTGTCTTGGAATGCCTCACTTGCTGGGTGGCTGATGTGAGCCACCTTGATCCTGATTTTGAGAGGCACCGAGCACCCACAACAGCAGTTGAAATCAGCAAGAACTGGGCAGGGGGAAGGTTTGTGAGTGCCATGTTCAGCCCTGCATGTCATTGAAAAACTGAGACACTTCTGACCTAAGTGACTTGCCAAGGACAGAGAGGGGAGTTAGTGTCAGAGCTGGGACTAGAACTCAGGAATGCCTGGCTCCCAGACCTATGCTCAGGCCACTAGCTCATGCCACTCTCAGCTGATGGTGTGATTGCATCTAACCTTTCTCTGGGTCATTGAACATAAGAAAGGCCATACCGAGTCAGACCAGTAGTCCATTTAGCCCAGTATCCTGTTGTCCGACAGTGGCAAATGCCAGAGCTTCCAAGGGAATGAACTGAACAGGGCAATCATCAAGTGACCCATTCCCTGTCGTCCAGTCCCAGCCTCTGGCAGTCAGAGGCTTAGGGATACCCAGAGCATGGGGTTGCATCTGTGACCATCTTGACTAATAGACACTGATGGACTTATCCTCCAATAACTTCTCTAATTCTTTTTTGAACCCAGTTATAGTTTTGGCCTTCATGACATCCCCTGGCAAAGGGTTCTATAGGTTGACTGTGCATTGTGTGAAGAAGTACTTCCTTTTGTTTGTTTTAAACCTGCTGCCTATTAATTTCATTGGGTGACCCTTGGTTCTGGTGTTATGTGCAGGGGTAAATATCACTTACTTTCTCCACACCCGTCATGATTTTATAGACCTCTGTCATATCCCCCTGTAATCATCTCTTTTCCAAGCTGATCAGTGCCAGCCTGTTTAATCTGTCCTCATATAAAAACTGTTCCATCCCCCTAATAATTTTTGTTGCCCTTCTCTGTCCCTTTTCCTTTTCTAATACATCTTTTTTGAGATGGGGCGACCAGAACTGCACACAGATTTCAAGATGCAGGCGCACCATGGATTTATATAGAGGCATTACGATATTTACTGTTTTATTATCTATCCCTTTCCTAATTGTTCCTAATATTCTGTTTGTTCTTTTGACTGCTGCTGCATGTGGAGCGGATGTTTTCAGAGAGCTATGCCCGATGACCCCCAGCTCTCTCTCTTGGGTGGTAGCAGCTAATTTAGACGTCACCATTTTATATGCACAGCTGGGATTCTGCTTTTCATTATGCACAGAGTTCTTTGCCCCAGATGGGTCTGAGGTGAACACGGGATTCGGGGGGCTGCGGGGAAAAGGGGTGGCGAAGCAGGACCCGCCAATTGAGCGAGATCTCTACCTGTCACTGGAGGACCTGTTCTACGGATGCACCAAGAAAATTAAGATTTCTCGCAGGGTAAGGAAAGATGGGGCCTGGATGAGAAGTGGCGAGACGTGAGCCCGAATTGGTGGCGTTAGGAGCGGGACGGCCGCCCGAAGGGAGCCTGTCATGGAAGAGCTGTTCTTTCCCATTGGGCTGGGTTGTATGTTTCACTCACAGGGCATTGGAAGTTTCACTGAAATCAGTGGATGTGACTGATCACTATATTCTGTGATAGCATCTCCCGAGTCCCAGCCGATGGGGAATGAACAGGGGGGGAGTAGCCTGCTCCAAGGAGTGGGACAGGGCAGTTGAGAAGAGCAGGGTGGGGTGAAAGTGCATGGCCCCAACCCCACTCCATCTCCACGGCAAAGGTGCTCCTGTGGCTGTGCAGAGAGCAGCCAGGGATCCATCCCTGCTCCGGCAGCGGCCTCTCTTTCATAGCCAGCCACAGCAGCAGCTCACGTGTGCTGTACAGAGCAACCAGGTCAGGCAGGACTCCGACAGCCAAAGTGTCCGTGCTCTCTCTGGTGCCGTGGGACCCCGCCCTGCTGCCGGAGCACAGGAGGCTCCTTAGACAGCACTGAGTAGGGGACAGGAAAAGCGTGGGCTTCCGTAGCGTTAACATCACAGGTTTGGGTCTCTTTGCCTGCCTTGATCTTAGCTATGTGGCCTCTGCCGTCAGCAGGGCTCTGACGCCCCGGGTGGGTTGTGCTGGCACTCAGACTGCCTTGACATGAACAAAAAACAATCCCCAAACAGTAAGCCAAATATATAGGTCCAGTGACCCCGTTGCTACCCCACTAAAGTCAGAGGGAAATTAAATGCAAATGTTAACCTCCCTGGCAGACTCCAGTGAGGTAGCACAGGGGTAACTGGGAGCTGCATTTGTCTCCAAGTGGCCTGATTTTTCCATCCCATTGTTCCCTCTGTGTGTTTTGCCCCTTTCCTCCACCCTTTTTCTGTCATGGGGCCCAATCTTTGGTTGGTCCCTCGGCACTACTGTAATAACTATGATCCCCAGAGCTGCCTGGGCACAACAGCTCTGCAATTCAAGCCAGAACTGATTTTGTTTCCTAAAGACAGTTGCCCACAAGGCTGGTGCAGTATCACTGGCATCCTAGCCAATCAAAGGCCCAGCTCTCCTAGATACAGACCAAACCCGACTGCCCCACTCGGCTGTTTCAAACCCCAGGTGATGAATGAAGACGGTCACACGTCCACCATCAGAGATAAGATCTTAACGATCGACGTGCAGCCCGGGTGGAAGCAGGGTACCAGGATTACCTTTCAGAAAGAAGGCGACCAGGTAAGTTATCGAGAGACCGTCGCATGGCAAGATTTCACCAGTTCTGACGGGCTCATTCATCGTTTGCTGTAATGGGATCTTGTGTTTCTGTTGCACCTTCCAGCTGAAGATCTCAAAGTGCTTGATGGACACTAATCAACAAGCCACACAAAACATCCCTGAGTAATTATGTATATTGTGAGATGAGGCACAGAGAGGCTAAGGGGGAGATTTTCTACATTGCCTAAGGGATTTAGGAGCACAAGTCTTAGCTCTGACACGGACTTCTGCCATGGCCTTGAGCAAGTCACATAACTTCCCTGCCTCAGTTTCCCTGTCTGATAACTCTCCACTTCCTCTGCAGGGCATTGTGAGGATTAACTAGTTCAGGGGTGGGCAAACTGTGGGCCGGATCCAGCCCTTCAGGGCTTTGGATCCGGCCCATGGGATTGCCCTCTGTGACCCCACAGGCCCCGCACCGCTCTCAGCAGCGGCCGTCCCTGCGGCCCCCGGGCCCTTGCCTCCAGGCACCACCCCCCACTGCTCCCATTGGCCGGGAACGGGGAACCGTGGGCAATAGGTGCTTCGGGGGAGGTACCTGGTGGCGTGGCAAGACAGTGCACACAGAGCCCGCTGCCCCCCTCCCCCAGGGGCCGCAGCGCTTCCTGGAGCGGCGCGGGGTCGGGGACAGGGCAGGTATGTAGGGAGCCTTCGCTGGCCCCGGTGCGTGCCGCTTCCACCCTGGAGCCCGAACCCCTCCTGCCCCCTGCCTGCACTGTGCACCCCTCCTGCACCCCAAGTCCCTGCACCCCTCCTGCACCCCAACCCCCTGCCCTGAGCCCCCTGCTGCACCCTTCACCGCTATGCATCCCAACCCCCTGCCCTGAGCCCCCTGCCACACCCCTCCAGCACCCCAATCCCCTGCCCTCAGCCCCCTCATACACCCCGCATCCCTCCTCTGCCCCAATCCCTTGCCCTGAGCCCCTTCCTGCACACTGCACCCCCTCCCGCACCCCACACTCTCTCCCACACCCCAACCCCCTGCCCCGGCCCTGCATACAATTTCCCCACCCAGATGTGGCCTTCGGCCCAAAAAGTTTGCCCACCCCTGAACTAGTTAATGTTTGTAGAGTGCTTTGAAGATGGGGGCCTGATTCTCCACTGAGATCCAGGTCGGGGCTCTGCTCAGGCAGTGCCGAGGGCCCAGAATCCAATGGTACGTAGCCAGCCAGGCATTCCCCTGGCAGTGGAGAATCATAGAACTAAAACCGCTGGCAAAAAGCTGACGGAGGTGGCCCCTGCATCCCCTGCCCCCGGCACAAGAGAAAGGGGAGCCATGCCAGTGGGACAGATTAGAGCAGTCTCTTGGCTGCTGTCACTCCCACTGGGGTTGGGGCTGGCGCAGACCAGCCCTCAGGATCAGAGAGCCGTAACTGAGAATCAGGCCCCAGATATGCAGAACGTTAATATTGTCGGGTGAAATTCACCCTGTGCACAGGGCGAGCACCAGGCCGAGGCATCGCTTTACACCCTATTTGAGGGTTTAAGTGGGACTTAGCTGGCACATGTGACTTGTGCTGGGCCCTCTGCACAGGGGTGAATTTCACACCCCAGGGAGAGCACGCAGCAGTGGTCAGTACTGAAGTTACACCCGAAAAGCTACATTAAAAGAACATTCTTAAGGTTGCAAAATCAAGCTATTAGCCAAGATGGTCAGGGATGCAATCCCATGCTCTGAGTGTCCCTAGCCTCTGTTTGCCAGAAGCTGGGAATGGGCGACAGGGAATGGATCACTTGGTGATTACCTGTTTTGTTCATTCATTCCCTCTGGGGCACCTGGCATTGGCCACTGTCGGTAGACAGGATACTGGGCTAGATGGACAATTGGCTGTTCTTATGTTAAACACTCAGTAGCTCGGCAATTCCAGAGTTAAGGTTGCCTGTGCAAGAATATTTTTTCAGTGGCTCGAGTAATTGGCTTTTTGCTATATTTGTGATCCCCCATGTAACTAGTACAGGGGAAGTGGCCAGTTCTCCTGTAGCTGAAGTGGTCGTCTTACTTTATGATATTTAGAAATATTTTAAAGAGTCCTGCAATAAGGGAAAACAAAAGGGTTCTTGTCTCACTTTGCTTCTTTGGGACGCACAGTGGAGGTTTGGGAGGGTTTTTTTTAGGGCTGTCAGTTAATCACAGTTAACTCACGCGATTAACTCAAAAATATCATTGTGATTAAAACAATTAATTGTGATTAATCGCACTATTAAACAACAGAATACCAATTGAAATTTATTAAATATTTTGGATGTTTTTCTACATTTTCAAATATATGGATTTCAGTTACAACACAGAATACAAAGTGTACAGTGCTCACTTTATATTATTTTTATTACAAATATTTGCACTGTAAAAATGATAAACAAAAGAAATAGTATTTTTCAATTCACCTCATTCAAGTACTGTAGTGTGATCTCTTTATCATGAAAGTGCAAGTTACAAATGTAGAATTTTTTTTGTTACATAACTGCACTCAAAAACAAAACAATGTAAAACTTTAGAGCCTACAAGTCCACTCAGTCCTACTTCTTGTTCAGCCAATTGCTCAGACAAACAAATGGTATTCTATTATTGTTTAACACCGCAATTATTCATGAGTAATTTTTTTAATCGCTTGACAGCCCTAGTTTTTTTCTATTTGTTTTTACCGCAAGAATCCCAGGAATGTCAAATCTGGTCTAGCAAGAGGACTCGCTGAAGAGCTCAGTGGGGACTTTCTTAACCTTTAATGGAGGGGGGAGTATTCGTTATAGAGCTTAAGGCAGGCAGGGACCACCAGATCATCTAGTCTGACCTCCTATATCGCACAGGCCACCAATATCCCCCAATACCCACACGCTAACCCAACAACTGAAATGAGACCCAAGTATTCCAGCCCACTGGACTAAACTATGATGTGCCACAGGCAGAGAAGAGGAGAGACCGAGGTGCACCAGAGCAGGGAATTGATTAAATGAAATAATCCCAGCAAGTGACCCGCATACCACACTGCAGAGGAAGGTGAAAAACCCCCAAGGTCATTGCCAATCTGACCTGGGGGAAAATTATTTCCCGATCCTACATATGCCAATCAGACCCTGAGTATGTGAGCAAGAACCAGCCAGCTGAGAACCTGGGGCTTTAACAAAGACAGCTTTTGTCCTAAATGTGTGTGAGATGTTTGGGTTTAAAAGGCATGAATAGAAACAAAGAAAAAGCATTTTAAACAATCCGATTTAAAATCCTTTCCCATTCTCAGTTGCTGAGGTTTCACTTCCTTGGAATTGTGATGTCATGACCTTGCTACTTCTATCTTCCATGAAAAACAGCATGCTAAGAACCTGAGCATCCAGTGTAAAGGCAATCAGGGAAAACGTATTTTGTTAAAAAAACACACTTCCCAGGCCTTCTGGAGACATCAGAAAGAAGCAAAAAGAAAAGAAAAAAAAGGCAAAGACCTGATTATCTTTCCCTGTAAACAGTGCCCGTCTCTGTTAGATACTGACTCATTTCCTGGTTTATTTCTTGTACTTTAGGGCCCGAACATTATCCCAGCTGATATTATCTTCATTGTACGAGAGAAACTCCACCCAAGGTTTAAAAGGGAGGATGACAACCTGCTCTATGTAGCCACCATCCCCCTAGGGAAGGTAAGGATGTTGATGATTTCACTAGGAAGGTGGTGAAGCACTAGAATGGGTTACCTAGGGAGGTGGTGGAATCTCCATCCTTAGAGGTATTTAAGGCCTGACTTAGCAAAGTCGTGGCTGGGATGATTTAGTTGGGGATTGGTCCTGCTTTGAGCAGGGGGTTGGACTAGATGACCTCCTGAGGTCTCTTCCAACCCTGACATTCTATGACTCTGATTAGGGCACTTGGGGCGTGATCCAACTTGCATCAGGAAAAGGAAGAGATGTACATTGACTTCAGTGGAGTTGGATGGTGTCTTCTCCTTTCTTACCTTCCCAAGAGGCAGCGAGGTTTTGCAGAAGGACAACAAACTGCATTGGGGGTGAAAGGAATCACCAGTTTATAATTGGACCAAACAGAATCTGGGCTGGCCAGTCAGACTGCTGGGAGGCTGCCTATTATTTATCATCTTAACCCTCAATATTTATGGATTAGCTGTTCTTGAATTGGCTGACTTCATCATTGGTCATTCAGGTGAGAACAGAAGAGCCAGGGGCCTGATTTTAATGCATTTGAGGTATGGAATTTTGCATCTGTAGATACTACCATCATGCCTGCAAATGCACCTACTCATCCCTCTGTGCACACAGTTACCTAGTGTGTGTCTCTCTGTGCGCACGCACATACCCCGTCATGATATCTGCGCGTGCCAGATAGATGTGCAATGAGGGTGACCAGATGTCCCGATAAAATCGGGACTGTCCCGATATTTAGTTTTGTCCCGTGTCCCGACCGATGTACGCTCGGGACGCCATTTGTCCTGATGTTTTGGCTCGGGGCTGGAGGAGTACACTGGTGAGTGCTTACCTGGGGTCCCAGCAGTGCTTATTTGGGCAGCTCCCAGGAAACGGCGGGCAGCAGGACCCTGCGGCCCCTAGGCACAGGGGCGGCCA
>NW_020664448.1:72876-89289 GCF_002925995.2 Terrapene triunguis
GATTTCGAAATATCTTCAGCTTCTCTCCCCCTTGCTCTCATGAATGGACTCAGGGGTACTTTGTCACTCTTCACACCAGACGCTCTGGTGGATGTGGCTCGAGGGAGGGGGTGTGCAAAGGCAGTGTTAAGCCTGTCAGTTCTGGCTCGATCTGATCCCCCCAGCGTAATGTAGATCAGCTTGGGGGCTGCACAAATAGCTGGAGGCCACCCGGGGTTACAGCAGAGCCTCAGCCACACGCCCCTTTTCTCGTGGCAGAGGAGCCAGTCTGCTGGCTCTGCACGGTCCGAACTCAGAAGATCCCTCTCCACTGGGCTGATCCTCTTGTGCCTGGAGGAATACTCAGGGTGTAAAGGCCCATTCGGGGTAGCCTTACCCAGGCTTCCATGGATCACAAATTATTTCCGCCTGTGCCTGTTATTTGGAATAACAGAATCACAGGACCGACGAACATCTTTGCTCATTGCCTCGCTCTGTCTTTTGCAGGCTTTGATTGGCTGTACAGTGGATGTGAGAACCCTGGATGACAGGCTGCTGAATATTCCCATCAATGACATAGTCCAGTAAGTGCTGGAGCAGAAATAGCCCCGTATGCAATCAGCAAGGCAAACTACCCTGCTCGCCCGGTGTCTGGAAAGGGTCTGCTCTCACAAGGGAAGGCGAGCTGCTCACTAGTGATTTGGGAAGCTCAAAGGGAAGCACCTCGAGACTGTCCGAGGGCGGGGGCTCAGTGCTCTCTGGGAATCAGGCTCCTTAAAGGGGTCTTAGATTGGGCACCCCAAATCACTAGTCGCTTTTGAAAGTCTTGGCCTGACTGTAAAAATGACCCCTTCGTAGTAAGCAGCTCTGCTCGTCCTGTGCCTGCAGAGCGACATCTAGTTACCGCACAAACACCGCCAGGGTTACTGTTTTTCACTCCTGCCAGCCCTGCGGAGCCCACACAGCTCCAGGATGGTGACCCGGCGCATTAACAGGATTGTTAGCTCAGTTCTGATTGCAGAGCTGAATTCTGCCCACACTGGTATCCAGACACCTCCACTGCAGGCAGCTCGCTGCAGCCGCACAAACCCCTTGCCCTGGTGTCACTCAGGGCAGACATAGGCTTTGCAGAACCGCTCTGCCCAATGGCAGTGCCTGAGCCAGAATGAACCCAGCTGGCCTTTCAGATCCCAGGGCAGCATCGGAGGAAAGCCAATAGGAGTCATTGAGGCAAAGTGAAGAGAGAGCCCCAAAGCCCATTTTTAGCATCATGTTTCAGAGAACAGCACGTTAAAGAAATAGTTACATGTTTTTCCAAGATACATCCATCCCCCCTAGCAGGCTCGTTAGGGCCAGCTCCTGCCCTCGCAGGGAGCCGCACTGGTGCACCCGGAGGCACAATTTGCTCCTTAATGAGATCATCCCTCCCCTGCACTCCAGCCAGGTGTGTGTTCTTACTGCAGCCTTAGGGAGGTTACTCCCTGTACCCTCCTGCATAACGCTGGCCTTTGCTTTTCTAGCCCCAAGTACTTCAAAATCGTGCCGGGGGAAGGGATGCCTCTGCCCAGTGACCCCACCCATAAAGGGGATCTCATCATGTATTTTGATATCCGCTTTCCCGAAAGGCTCACACCAGCCAAGAAGCAGCTCCTGAGACAAGCACTCCTGACTTAAGGATGCTGTGAGTTCAGCTCCATGGGAGCCAGGGGAATAAAGCTTTCTAGCTATTCATACAGATTGGGTCACTGGTTGTGTGGTGGTGGTGGTGGTGTTATAAATGGCTCCCCCACTGCACGGTGTCTTTGGAACAGTCCCTTTAACGAATGCAGGGAAGGGCAATGAAAGCAGCAGCTCAGGTTACTGACAAAACTGAGCTCTGTACTGGTTAAAGCTCAGCAGTACTTCTTATAGCAGCAGGGAACGCTGCTGTCCTGGCCCCATTCAACTCCTCCCTGCATTTCAAGTGGAGGCTGATGTTCTTCACTTCCAGTCCTAAACTGCAGGTTGTAGCTGCCCTGTTCTGCCCCAGAGGTGGCTGCATTTCCATAGTGGCTGATGCAATGTGGAAAGCCTTTAGGGATGAAAGATGCTAGAAAAATGTAATTGACCAGCCTTGTGCAAAGTACAGTTGCATGTAGAGAAAGAAATGCCTTTCATTCCCCTGCTTGGGATCCCCTCTGCCTAATGCTGGCCTGAGCCCTGGAAATCCTCCCCACCAATGGCCTCCCTCTCTCCAGCACCAAGCAATGGATTGATTTCTCCTTGCTCAGTTTCCATTCTGTCCAGCCTCCCTACCTGTGACTCTTGGGCACTAGCAGGGAGCTGCTAGGGGTCTTGTGTGGTGGGGTAGGGAGGCAAAGCAGACATGGGGGGGGGGGGAAAGAAGAGAAGAAAGGGTTTCCACTTCGTCACAGATACTTAATGGCCATTTCTGCTGCTTGAAGGGGAAAATAATGCTGCTTAATGGAGGCAATGGTGTTTTGCTAGGTCTCAGGCCAAAACTTGTGTGTGTGGGGGGGGGGGGGGTGTACATTCATGGGCCTTTGAGTCAGTAGGAATTCTGCTTAGTGGCAATGGAAGGCTGCTCTCCCCCTCCCTACACAGCTCTCACTCTACTTCCATCCCCTGGGCTCTGCTAGGTAAAGGGGCAGTACTAAAGGGAGGGCTACTAACAGAATAGGCAGAGGCACTGCCTGCCTCTCACCAGGAGAGGGTCAAAAGGCGGCAAAGTCAAAACTGATCAGAAGAACTGTTTCCCTGACCTGTAGTTAGACTGTGGAACTCACTGCCACAGGAAGTCACCAAGAACATGGTAGGATCACTTGACATAGGAGATGCTATAATCCATGATAGCAACATGTAATCTTATGCTTCAGGTTTAAGCTAGTTTCTAACTGGTAGGGAGCAGGCTGTTGGGTGGAATTGCATATCTGCCACTGGGTGGTTTTTAAACCTTCCTCTGAACCAGCTGCTGTTAGCCCCTGTTGGAGCTAGCTGGGCCTCAGCTCTGATCTAGTTCCTGACTTCAGCTCCTGTCACTGCTGGATCATCCTTAGGGGCTGAATGGGAGGGGTCAGCAAGAAGACAAGACCAACAGCCTCTCCTTCCAAATCATAACCCACCCTTTGTGCCAAGAGAGGCAGGCTGGTTGGTAGCAAAAAGGGCTCAGTGGACCCACTTGGTAATTTTGGGTGCCCAGATGGACACCCCCCTTCAAGGGGCCCCATTTCAGGAAGTGCTCTAGTCAGGCACCCAAAGCCAGAGGGCTGCAGGCGAAGGCCCATTCAGTTCGATACACTCCTGAGCAAAAAGCGGCAGCTTAATCTTCCCCTCCAAAGCAAGTTCGCACAAGGAGCAGGTGACGAGTTTGACTCCAGCTTTATTTTAAGACACAAACACGCAGCTGCTGTCCCATCACAACAATGTTAACAGCAGGAAACTTGGGGGGCCCAACAACATTCTCTCCATTTTAAAAAAAATAAATAAATAGGTACTAGGACTAAAAAAACCCATCACCTGCCTGACCCACCCTCCCCAATTTCCCAGCATCACTGCACTAGAATCCTTACTCCTTGCCTAGACCTGGGAACAGCTGCTCCATAAAGCTCTAGGCCAGCATTTTAAAGTGTTGGTGCCTAGAAGTCAGGTCCCCTAATCCGTATTCAGGCATGCAAAGAAGTGGCTTGGCCTTCCAAAGGCACCAAGAATCTGCCCCTTCTGCCGAGCTGAGGGGAGTCGAGAGCTCTGCAGCTGGGAAAGTCAAGCACTTAGTCACCGAAATACAGAGTAAGGCAGTGGAATGTTCAGGCCAGGCCCGCAAGGCTGAACGCGTTGGCTCTAGCGATTAGCCCTTGGAATGATCCAACTGAAGGTTGCCATCAGGGAAGGATCTCACTCCCCGATTGAGGGATTTTACTGCCAGGTACCAGGCTGCTGACACAGGGCTTTGCCACGTCCCAGGTGCTAACTCCAATTCCTGCCTCTTGCACTACAGCTCAGAGGGTCTCATCAGCCTAGGTCCATCAGATCTTGGCACGGGGGGGGGGGGAGAGAAATGGTACATTTGGAAGAAGCAAACTTGCCATTAAAAACATAACCCCCCAATTTAAAGGGTCAACACTCCCAGGGGAGTACAGCTACAGCTCTTCCCCTGCAGGCCCAGCTTTGTTCCAGAAGATGAGCAGAAATAAAAAGCTCAGAGCCTAGAGGCCAACATGTTAGTGGCTGGAGGCAGCTTGGAAGAGTCCAGAGACAATCTCTGGGCGCAGACAGGACAGTCTGTGCTAGCGAGGGCTCCTGCCATGGGTGCAGGTTGCAGACGTGGCAGGCTCAGAAAGGGGCCTCCCAGGAGCCACGGGCGGCCATCATAGCGCGTTTCAGCTGCTCGTAGGTCACAAACATCACCACGTTCCAGGATCCCAACCGCAGGAACGAGGGCATGAACCTAGAGCCAGCGAGAGGGGAGAAGAATCACAGCTAGTTCCGTGGGTTGAGACTGCTCAGATCTCTGCCTTTGGTTCACTCCCCCACGTGGGGCAGCCCCAGGAGGAGATAAGCCAGTGAGAGTGACGTTGATGTGAATTAAAGTGCTGCTTCTGCAGGGAACGGGACACTTGGATTTAGCCAGATCAGTCTCACCTATGTGCGCAGTTCAGCTGCAGACAGACTAGAACAGGTGGGACGGGGCTCCATGGATCTTAATTTGCAGGTCAAACGGGTTCAGTTTCTAAGCAAGGCGGTCAGAGTTTGCAATGCTGACAGCTAGCCTGGAATCAGAGTCAAGCCAGACCCTTCCCTCCTTATACCTCACCAGCAAGGAGGGCTCAGTTATTCCCTCGGTCACACCAGTGGCAGCCCTTTGCCTCCAGGTGTTCATGGCCCAACTTAGGGCTCTGCTGAAGTGTGAGAATAGGGCAGCTAGCGCTCCAGCGGCTGGGCTGGCTCTGCAGGGCTCACACGGCTTGCTGCTGGTTTACTCCTTTAGTATGGAACCAGCAGAGCTGCCCCTGGACCCCACAGGAACAGATCCGCAATCAGGAACGGGCCCTTCCTGCACACGGTTCCTTTGAACTACAACTGCCCCATCAACTCAGCCACGGGCCTCCAGATCCACCTCTGAAGGGCTGGTCACTGCTGGGAACGGATCCATCCAAGGATGGCTCCATCCTCTTCCCTTCCCCCTCCCAGTGCTCCTGTGGGTATCAGTTCGGCCCTGATGTGCTAGCCTGGGCCAGGGAGCTCCACACTTGAAGTCACGGGCTTCAGATCCTCCAAGCAGAAGGATTCTGTAGCCCAAGGTTTTAAAATCCTCCAACACTTGCCGCTTCCCTAGCCTGGGGTGTTTTCGCTTGCGGTCTCAGTGCAGAGCTTTGCCATGCACAGATCAGCTGCTGGGGCTCCACCTCAGAGGTGGTTGCCTTTCAGTGGCAGGTGCAGGGACGCTGGTATGCCCAACACAGCCCTACGTGAGGTGGGTGGCATAGAGCTCCTATTGCTCGAATTCTCTACTCACCCCTTGTAGAAAGCCATGGGCCCCTCTTTCCTCAGCATGGTGAAGGCACAGCTGACGGCACTTCCATAGTGGCCGGGGGCAGAGTTCATGTATCTGGTCTTCACTACATCGACGGGGGAAGCAATGAGCGTGGTGCAGAAACCGGCCCCGAAGGCAGAGGTGAAGTGACACGGGAGGTTATCTGCCAGACAGGAGAGGGGACGGGCACCTGAGCATGCATGTCAGTAGCCTGGCCCACAGCTGCTCGGGGGCTAATCTAGCACCACTATTGCCAGAGCGCTCACTAGGGGACAACACGCAGAACACCCTCCCTCCCTGACCCCCTCCCTCCTGGTGCAGTTCCACAGGACTTTCTGGGAGCCTGTCCAGGAGGCAGGCAGCCCTGCATGTCAGGTGCAAAGCTCTATGGGATCTCCCAGCAGGCCAGACTAGAGCCAATGGATCTGCTGCTACCTAGATCCACCTGCCATTGCCCCCTGCACGACAGCCAAGGACTGGCTCCACTAGCCCCTTGTGGCCTGGGAATATTTCTTCTCACTCCACCCTCTGAACCAGCAGCAGCCCCTCTTTTCCAGCTGTGCAGGGGAGAATAAGCCAGGCACCTCTTCTGGCCAATGCAATAGGAGATGGGTGGGTCATTCCAGCTGTGCAATATTTACAGTGCCTGAGTAAAGCCGGCTGATTTCCAGCGATTGCTCAGCGCAGGCAGGAACGCGCTAGCAGACGTTACTCTGGCATGACTTCCCAGTTCTCACTTAGGACTGTCGCAATCTCCCTTTTTAGGAGTAGGATCCCACGTTCTCAGTCAGAATTGGGTCCATACATATCTAGTCCTGGATGGCCTTTAGCCCCCTCACTGCCCGGTGAAGTCTGAACTGAAAGCACTCCGCAATCAGACACAAGGTCAGCATCCTGCACTGGCGAGCCGGAGTTTTAAGGGACCCTGCTGAAGCAGGCCTGACACCCACCGGTCATGAGGTTGTATTTGAGCAGCATGTCCTTGATCAGGTCATAGGTCACCAATTCCGTGCAATTCACAATTGCATTACGGGCCACGTTGGGGGATGTTCCTGTAGAACAAGGAAAAAAAGTTGTCAGCAAAACTGACGCTCTGGGTACGTCTACATTGCGTAAGCTCACGGCAGCAAGACTCAGAGCCCAGGCCACCTGACTCAGGCAACAGGGCTAAAAACAGCCGTGTAAATGCTCCTGGGGTGACCAGACAGCAAGTGTGAAAAATCAGGATGCGGGTGGGGGGGTAATAGGAGCCTATATAAGAAAAAGGCCCAAAAATCGGGACTGTCCCTATAAAATCAGGACATCTGGTCACCCTAAATGCTCCTGCTCGAGCTCTGAAACCCAGCGGGACGTCTACACTGCTATTTGTAGCCCCGTAGCGCACGCCCCAGTCAGTTGACCCAGGCTCTGAGACTTGCTGCCGCAGGGTTTTTGGGTAGTGCAGCTGAACTGGGTGTTGGTTTAGAACCAGCCCCTCCCACGGAGGATTTGGGAACCACACGAACCTTTCCACAGCCCTTTGAGTCCCTCCTCCTTGGCAATGGTCTTATAGGCATCCATAGTCCCCTGGTATCGCCTGCCACCCTCCACTCGGGCCTGGGCCTGGAACCGCACTTTCACTACGTCCGTTGGCTGGGCAACGGCCACAGCCATCGCTCCGGTGGTACAGCCAGCCAGGAGTCGGCTACCGATGCCGGCACCTAGCGAAGAGAGCAGGGAAGAGAGTGAGAGGCCAGAAAGGAAGGTCAAGTTAACCCAGGGGAGCTGCTGACTCTACAGGGTTTTAGCTTCTGTCCTGGGTCTGCACATGGCCCCCAGTCAGTGCTCTGTATCTGAGCCCCTTGCAAGCTAGTGACTCACCTCCCAGCACCCCTGTGAGGTGGGGGGAGGGCTGGTACCCAGTGGGCAGATGTCACACAGAGCCTGGGGCAGAAGGAGGAACTGAACGCTGGTCTCCCATGGCCCAGACTAGCCCTCTAACCACTGGGCCATGCTTCCTCTCCACCCTTTCCTAGCCTGCTCTACCCCCAGGAGTGGAGTCCCTTGAGTACTGTTATCCCCATTAACCGAGAAACAGAAGCAGAGGCGGGGTTAAGTGACTCACCCCAATGCCACAGAGGACAGCTCCCAAACCTCCTACTTCCCTGGGCCTTACCCACAAAGCCATCCTTCCCCTCAGGATGTTGGAGCTACACCCAACCCTCACGTAGCGACCGCTGCCGCCACCACGAGCGGCCGTGTGCACAGCCGAGCCTCTACACGGCTCCATTATTGGCTGTCTAGAACAGTGCCTGTAAATACACAGGCCTCTCTTGGGATCTCTCAGCAGAGCCCAACTGCCACCTGACCCCAACAGAAACTAATTTCAGCACAGCTAACCCCACTGCAATGGATGCAATGGAGACCCTCCAGGGCACATCACCGGGACTTAACCCACGACCTCTGGATGGAGAGCAGGAGCCTTTATTGCGCGAACTAGAGGACCTGGCCCATTAGCTTGGAAGCCATAGCAGCTGCAAACCTTTACCCACTCCAGCCACTAGAGGGAGACAAAGGCCCACACCAAGTTAAAGGAGGCTAACGGGAACTCACGCTCTGATCCCCTGGTGTAGAACTGCTTCACGGAGTCATACAGCCCGATACGGACTGACGCGAAGCTCATCTGACGCTGGAGCCCAGCCACCAGGCCGTTGTACAGGCTCGTGGGACCTTCCGTCTTCACCATGGTGGCAATGGTGCCAAAGACACCTTTGTACTGAGCAGCTTTTGTGTTAGCTGCTGACTTGGTCTCTCCTTGGATCTGTACAGGAGAGAATGGGATGAAGAGGTTTACAGTGATTTGGGGCCCTGGCCCAACTCACTACCCCAGCCCACGAGCGGCCTGCGTTGAAGTGCGATCCGGATTCCCCTCCTGGAGACCGGGGGCTTTTCTGCACCTTCGGGTCCTTTATTGTTAAAACACAAATTGCAAACAAACAAAGACCGGTGAGTCAGGGGGGCACCGGCTGCCTACAGCGCATCAGACAGTAGCACAAGCTTACAGCCAGAACGGGCCGTGTCCCGGCACCCTGGGTCTGGGCCGACGTCCAGTGCCCTGTACAAAGGGGCAGAGGGTTAAATTTAAATGAGCTCTGAAGAGTCTGGGGGAGCAACTGCCCACCCGGCCCCATAGCAAGTGACACCCCCACTGCTGGCCTTAAACTATGAACGAAGCCCCATCACTGCAAATCTGAGCCGAGTGCAAAAGCCAGTCTCAGAGCCCCACTGACCCAAGCCGGGTTTGCACAAAGAGCCCAACCCAATTCACAGCCATAGAGGTCCATGCAGCCCATCCCTCGACGTCCAGGAAAGCTGGCTCAGGCTTTAGACAAATCACAGCAGCTTCCATTTCCCCCTCCTCCAATCCAAGGGCCTCGTTTGGAGAGGCGCGGTACCCCCACCCCCACTCCCCGGCGGTGGGGCTCATGGGCGTGCTCAGTGCTTGACAAGAAGCGCTCAGCCCCTTGCAGGATCAGCCCCATGGCCGGAGGGAAGAGTTGGAGGGTTAAACGTGCCCAGCTTAGTTTTGCAATGGCCAGGGGGTGGGGAGTGGACTACACATTGTTAGAGGGGTACACACCAAGGAGGGGGCAGTACAAAGGGGTGTAACTAGGACCAATGGGAAGAAGGAAAATTCAGACAGAATCAGGAGCAGCCTGGGATCTACACTAAAGTGTATTCGACTGTGGCACTACTGCCCAAGGAAAGTGGTGGCAGCATCATTGGTTAGGCCCACACTCTAGCACGCTCGCTGGACTGGCCAGGGGCTGGCTGAGAACACACGTCGTTAAAGATTAAATACTAAAGGCACGTCTGCCATTGCTTAGCAACATGCAGCGACAGCAGCTCAAGGCGCGTCCACCACAAGGAGACGGAGCTCAGCATGGGCCTCGAGACCCCTGTGCATGAGCCTGCAGAAGTTCTCACCTGCAGTCTGACTTTGGCCGTGTCCAGGGGGAAGGTGATCAGATCTGCGATGCACGCGGCCGTCCCAGCCCCTAGAAACTTCACCGTGGCTGTTGGGGGGACATCGGTGGGCTTGAATCCAACCATTCTGCAAGCTTCTGAGCAGCTCTGGAGAAGCCAAGTGATGCACGAGGAGCGGAAAGGAGGCAAGTTGCGTTCCAATGTAGCGAAGGGCAAGACAAACGGACTCTGTTCCAGTCTAGATGGGACAGGAACAGGAGTGGTAAATAGAGCTCTAAAATCTGGGTCACACCCTACTACTTTCTACACTGCGTCCGCCAAGGATCACCACACACATTAAGCAACGCGCCACCCCTGGCATCTGGTTCTCCCACCACGGGATACAAGTGACTCCCATGTATTCCAAGAGGAGATGCTTCTTTCCCAGGGGTCGGCAACCTTTCAGAAGTGGTGTGCCGAGTCTTGGTTTATTCACTCTGATTTAAGGTGTCGCGTGCCAGTAATACATTTTAATGTTTTTAGAAGGTCTCTTTCTAGAAGTCTATAATATATAACTAAACTAGTGTTATAGGTAAAGTAAATAAGGCTTTTAAAATGTTTAAGATGCTTCATGTAAAATTAAATTAAAATGCAGATCCCCTGGACCGGTGGCCAGGACCCGGGCACTGAGTGCCACTGAAAATCAGCTTGTGCGCCGCCTTTGGCACGTGTGCCATAGGTTGCCTACCCCTGTTCTATCCCATGGCAGGAGAGGCAGGCAGAGGGCTTTTGCCATTCGTAACACACGTTTTTCAAATGGGCAAATGGAGTCAGAATCAACAGCAGAGCGGAGACTAGCAGCGACAGGAAACCTGGCTACACATTCCCTGCTCTAACCACTAGACCACACTGCCTTCTTGATTTGGCTTCCATGCTAAACTTGGATTAAACACATTTAAGTATCTGGCAGAGAGAGGAGTTAAGGCATTGCTGCTTAAATAGGTTATTAGCCTGCTAGCTAAATGTAACCTATCCTGTCTGCATTTACCCCCTCTGGGGGTTTGAGAGACGCCCCCTCCACTCTGGCCCACACTGAATACTGTTCCTTAGTGTTTAGGGTACTGTGCTGAAATAGCCAGTAGTCAGCATCTGGTACATTTGTGTTTATTATCTGGGCCATGCAAGACCTGCCCTGAGCAACCCATTTCCCCGCTCTTGAGAGCGGGAGTTTTGCAAAACACCTGCAAATAGGAAAGTTGTCACTAAGCAACCATCATGTGTTTTTTAAAAACAAAAGTTTTGGGGCGTTGAAGAGGATTAGCAGGCGATTTCATCGCTAACCCAACCCCCACTCTGGGTCTGTCTGGTCAGGCTTTCATTCAACAGTAACAACATTTTTATTTTTAGTTCCTTAAAACAGGAGGAGAGTTCTTCCAAGTTTGTTTTGGTGAGACCATTGGATGCCAGACTGAGGTGCACAGCCTCAGTGCAAAACCAGGGCGGAGGAGGCAGACGTGCTTGTAGGGCGGCATCAGGATCCAGGCCAAGTCAAGTCCGGTAACCCATGCGGACGGAAAGCTGGAGATGAAGGCGATTTGTTTCGCCAGTTGTGGCTAACATTTCCCCATACAATGACATCACTAACCACCCCCAGCTAGATTCTAAAGAATTGTTTTGTTCCACTGAAAGACTGTTGTCCTAGTGACTGATGGGGTTGATGCAACATACATCAGCCGAGCATGGAGCTCAGATCTGACTGGGTGCACCGATTGCTAGGCTGTGACCAGCAGAGAAACCTGGCTGCCATTGTCCAAGATGTGGTGGTTAGACAGCTTTAAACACGCAGCCCTTCCCCTGTGGGACAGCGACCAATATAAGGGATCAAAATTCCACAGCTTGACTTTGCACAGATCAAAGTCGTTTTAAAAAAAGCACAGATACAGAACGAGCCTGGAAACTTCAGAGCGGTGTAGGGAGAACTCCCACAAAACAAGCATAAACCAATGTGAGCCTTCATAATATACAGGAGCACCGAACACATTCAGAGAGAAAAACTGGATTAACTGTGACCATGGTAGAGCTGCTCCCCACAGGGATCTGGAGAAAGAAGCCCTAGTCCATGATGGAGTGATCACATCATTAAAGGTTTGACTGCAGGGGCTCGCAAAGCAGCCTGCTACAAGAGGAGGTGGTAGAAGATTCTTGTCCAGCAGAGGAAGGATGATCTTGTGGTTAAAGTTTAGGACTAGAAATCTCAGTCTGGGCTCTATTCTCAGTTCTGCCGGAATAGCCGCTTAGGAGGAGTCTACACAACAGCTGGTGCAGTGCTCAAGGGCAGCACAATGCTACTCGACCTAGCGCATTAAAAATAGCCTGGCCCCATTGGACGCTAGCCACCAATGTTCAAACCTGCCTGACCTGCTACCCCTCGCTGCTAGTTTTAGCAGGCTGGCGCCAATGAAGCTAGCACCTGTGCTGGGCAGCAGGCTTGCAGCTGCAGTGTAGACGCACCCCTAGCCTCCCTGAGGATGGGGAAAACCAACATACCAAACTGGAACGACTTCTCATGGGTGCTGTAAAGAACAGTTCAGTCTAAAGTGTCCCTAAACAGGCATCGAAACAGATCCAGACTGAGGCACCTCGATAGACAAATCTGAACATTGGGGCCTGTGAAGTGCTTTGAGAGCCTTAGATGGAAAACGTTACAGGTTGTTAGTCCCTCACAGGAATGTCAGGGTTATTGTCCGTGATCAGGTTTCTTGTATCTTTCTCCAGAGCACCTGGTACTGATCCATAAGCTAGTGTCTGGCTGCAGTAAGTGGACCCAATACTGGCCCACCCTGCTATGGCAATTCCTGTGTCCCTAAAAGAAAACCCTCCAACATTGCATACATATAGGCATGTCTAGCTGTAGGACTAGTCCAATACACACTGGCGTCAGGAGAACATCTGTATCCTAGTACAGTTTCTGCTGGCTGCGTTTCCATGACCAATGCACGTCCTGTCCCAGAATCAAGCTGTAGATTCTCTCCCCCCCTAAACAGAAATTGATGTAGATGGGACCAGTGGCTACCCAGATGGGAGGCCAGTCACAGATCTAGGAATCCCCTATGATGGATAAAACCTGCCTTTATCTTTATCTGAGCAGAAAGCAGCAAACTGCATTTCAATAGTGTGTCCAAATGGACTCCAGCAGAGCTGGGACATGATCCTGGTAGCAGTTGGGTCCCACGTACTCCAGAAGATGGGGGTGGGGAGGGATAGCTCAGTGGTTTGAGCATTGGCCTGCTAAACCCGGGGTTGTGAGTTCAATCCTTGAAGGAGCCATTTAGGGAATGGGGGTAAAAATCTGTCTGGGGATTTGTCCTGCTTTGAGTAGGGGGTTGGACTAGATAACCTCCTGAGGTCCCTTCCAACCCTGATATTCTAGGATGCTAAGATCAAGCTGCCAGGTGACTGTTCCTGGCATAGCAGGAATTCTAGTGTTGTCTACAAGTGGCATTTTTCCATATCCCTCATCACTGGCCTCACTCTGCTCCAGTGGGCACAGAGCTAGGCCAACAGTGAATGCTTTTTAAAAAGCAATCACGCTCACATCTGTAGTTTTATAAAACTGTTTCAAAAGGAGGTTCTCAGACAAGCCAGTCCAGTGGAGTGAGCTGCAGTAGCAGCCGGCTAGTAGCCACCATGCTTGAACACAATCCTAGCTAGGGTAGGACACTTCTGGTCCCAGGATGGACAGGATCTGCAATGGCCTTCACTAAAATTTTCCTACATGAGTGGGGTTCCCCATTGTAACCACATCATGGCTGGAGATGAGGCAACAGGAACTGAGAACTGTCACCCAGTCACCCTCCATGCAGCAGGGTGTTTTCTTGCTGACATCTCTCTAAATGGGGTAATTACCACCCTAAATGCATCTGAAGAAGTGAGGTTCTTACCCATGAAAGCTTATGCTCCCAATACTTCTGTTAGTCTTAAAGGTGCCACAGGACCCTCTGTTGCTTTTCACCCTAAATTAATATTGCCACTGGTTAGAAGGATGAGAGAGAAGGGCACCGCTTTATTGCCTCCTGAAGTCGCTGTAGAAAACAGGGCTGCTGGTCAAGCTAGGATAGAACACGTGGTCTGAGATCTTGCAGAACGACCATTTCACAGAGGTATAGACTCATATACAGCCCTCTAGTTGCTGGAGATTAGACTTTGGATTTATGGACTCCACATATTAAAGAGACTTGCAGTGTAATAAATTAGAGACCAGTAATGCAGCCCTCATTTTGTGATCAGCAACTGCAATCAGACCACTAACCTCAAACCTGGTTAGGCTGCTCTTTGTAGAGTTAAAAGAGCAGGAGTACTTGTGGCACCTTAGAGCAGGGGTCGGCAACCTTTCAGAAGTGATGTGCCGAGTCTTCATTTATTCACTCGAATTTAAGGTGTCGCGTGCCAGTAATACAGTTAACTTTTTAGAAGGTCTCTTTCTAGAAGTCTATAATCTATAACTAAACCATTGTTATAAGTAAAGTAAATAAAGTTTTTAAAATGTATAAGAAGCTTCATTTAAAATTAAATTAAAATGCAGAGCCCCCTGGACGAGTGGCCAGGAGCCAAGCAGCGTGAGTGCCACTGAAAATCAGCTCGCGTGCTGCCTTCGGCACATGTGCCATAGGTTGCCTACCCCGCCTTAGGGTATGTCTTCACTACCCGCCGATCCGGCGGGTAGCAATCGATCTATCGGGGATCGACTTACCGCGTCTCGTGAGGACGCGGTAAAATCGATCCCTGATTGCTCTGCCGTCGACTCCGGAAATCCACCTCGGCAAGAGGCGGCAGCGGAGTCGGCGGCAGCGGTCGGCTTTCCCCCGTCCTCACTGCCAGGTAAGCCGACCTAAAATACGCAACTTCAGCTACGGTATTCACGTAGCTGAAGTTGCGTATCTTAGGTCGGAACCCCACTGTAGTGTAGACCTAGCCTCAGAAACTAACGAATTTATTTGAGCATAAGCTTCCGTGGGCTACAGCCTACTTCGTCGGATGCATAGAATGGAACACACAGAAAGAAGATATTTATACATACAGAGAACATGAAAAGGTGGGAGTAGCCCTACCAACTGTAAGAGGCCAATCAATTGAGATGAGTGAACATCAGCAGGAGAGAGAGAAAAAAACAACAACTTTGAAGTGATCATCGAGATGACCCATAGAAGGTGTGAGGATATTTTAACATGAGGAAATAGATTAAATTAGTGTAATGACCCAACCATTCCCAGTCTCTGTTCAAACCCAAGTTAATTGTATCTAATTTACATATTAATTCAAGTTCAGCAGTCTCTCTTTGGAGTCTGTTTTTGAAGTTTTGTTGTTGCAAAATTGCATTCATGAGTAGAAATCCATTTAACAATCCCACCTGAAAGACGAGACTTTTAACCGAGAGGCACCTAGCACGGATCTACCAAGTCACAATTAGGTTTTAGCCCAATTTGTTTTATGAAACTAGTGCTCAGACTTTAGTCCCAGAGGCAAGAGTGCTACCGAATCTGTCAGATGCAGCCAAAAAGCATTACGGAAGACAGTACATTGAAGCGTTACCTTAGTCGAGTAATTCAGCACGACTGCTGTTTGATCAGGATTCTCTAAAGGTGTCCCGCTCGTCAAATTTGCTTAGTGCAACGACTATCTGATCCCCCTGGTTTTCCATAGAAACTCGTTTAGAAACAAGACACTTGATAATCATAATCCTTGTCCTGGGGAGGGAGAGGAGAGCACACATTGGAGCCAAGTACATTTCACACGGCTACAGGTTTAAGTGTTGCAAGTATTCAAGATAGGGCAGTGACGCAAAAGTGGCATCTGAACAGCGGCCAGCATGCAAAGGAAACGTAATCCAGCGTCAATCCGGAACCGCTGCGTATTGATCTGCACGGAGACCCCGCTCTGCAGTGACAGCTCAATCAGTGCCCGGGGTCTGAACCAGCTAAGACCGGCCGGTCACTGCAGCAGCCCGCAGGAAATCAGACAGCACGAAAAAGCCAAGACAAAAAGCAGGGAAAGCCCCGCCCCACTAGTCTTGTGCCCAGGGATCGCGGATCAACACCTGGACTGTCTCGCCCCGTGACTAGGGATTTCAAGCGCAAGGCGAGTCACTCCAAGCCCCCGTTGGCCATCCTCGGGCAGACGCGGGGTGGATCGGCGTCTCCCTTAGCCGGCCCTGCTTTGAGAGCGAAGACTTGGGCTAGTCCTTGGGACGGGAGGGCAGATGTGGGGGTCGAGGGGCACTGGGGTCCTAAATCCTCTAGGCGCGTTGGGAAGCCTCCCCCCAACCCACGCACCTCACCCCAGACAGAGGTTGCAGCGCCGCGGGGCAGCTGGGCGCTCTGTGCCGGACGGGGGCAGCGCCTTCCAGACCTTTAGCTCCGCGAGGGGAGCCCCAGAAGCCATCCCGCGGGGAGCCCGCCCTGCGCCCCGCCCGCAGCAAGGCGTTCCAGCTCATGGAGAACCGGGGGGGGGGGCAGGTCTCGGGTCACCCGGGCAGAGGCAGCGAAGCGCTGCAGGGGCCGGAGCCCACCCAGGGGCGCCCAGCGCGGAGGGGTCGCGGCTCCCAGGGGCCGTGGCGGGATCAGCCCCGCCATGCGCCCAGCTGCGGCTTCCGGGCAGGCTGGGGGCGCCCGGGGCAGGGACTGACCTGAGCCCGAGGGGGAGAAACGAGCGGCACCGATCGCAGGAGGAAGAGCCTCCGGCTCGCTGCCGCTTTATACCGCCCCGGGAGCCGGCATGAGCCGGCATGAGCCGCCCCGCCCAGCTCCGTCCCGCCCCCATGACAGGGGATCCCCCCATGAGCCTGGTCCCCGTGGGCGGGGTCTCAGGGACTAACCCCCCCCAAGAGGCGGCGAAGGGGGCCGGTGAGAAACCCCCTTCCACGCGGGGTGTGTGCGGGGGCAGCGGGTGCCCAGCACCGGGGG
>NW_020664448.1:89389-125149 GCF_002925995.2 Terrapene triunguis
ACTGATCGCCCCACTCCCTGCCTGCCCTTCCCCCACTGATCGCCCCACTCCCTGCCCCCGTGTTACCCTCACCCCACTGATCGTCCCACTCCCTGCCCCCGTGTTACCCCCACCCCACTGATCGCCCCATTCCCTGCCCCCGTGTTACCCCCACCCCACTGATCGCCCCATTCCCTGCCTGCCCTTCCCCCACCGCCGCTAACAAGCAGCATTTCCCTTCCCCCGCCAATGTACGTTGCACTCAGGAGGCGGCAGGAGCGGCGCCCCGGCCGGGGACCGGTGCAAAGCGCCTGCCGGGCTGCAGGAGCGATCCACGTGTCCCCAGCCCCGGAACCCCGAGCAGGTGGGTGTGTGTGTGTGTGGGGGGGGGCTTCGGGTTCCCCAGCTCAGCCTGGGCTGACGGGGAGACAGGGCAGCATCCCACTGCTCTAGCCAATGGGAGAGCAGTGCTAGGAAGGGATGGGAGCAGGTGCTCTGATGAAGGTTAGGAGGCTGCTGAGGCAGAGGTGGGGTGAGTGTTATCTGTCAGCACAGCTGAGTTGGCGATCAAAGGTTGCAGAGGGCGACCGGTCCCATGAGGTGACACAGGCGAACTAGCTGGAAGCAGTAAGTCCCTGCCAGGGAGAGGTGAAAAAGGCACTGCTCAGCTGTTCCCTGGGCTATCCAGTGCTGCTGCTGAAGTCAGACACTAACAGACCCCGACACGGAGTGTAGCTTGTCTCTCTCTCTCGGTTCCTCAGGAGGTCAGTCAGTTGGAGAGTTCAACCAACCAAGCAAAAATGAAAACATCCTGCAGAGAACAAAACAATGGCCAGGAACTTTTTGCCCTGGGGCTTGACCGGCTCAGGGGGCCGCTAGTGGGACAAAAAGTCTTTTGCCTCTACAGCACTGGGTGCAGGTTTGGTGTAGATTGGCAGGCACCCAAAGTTGCCACCATCTGATGGCTACTCAGTGGCCTGTGCAGCGGACAAGTGCCCACCTCACAAAACCCACCCTCAAAGAATCCAAGGGACCTTAAGAGGTCAACTAGTCCAGCCCCCAGTAAGGAGGCAGGACCAAGTAACCCTAGACCTCACAGGTGTTTGTCCAACCTATTCTTAAAAACCTCCTAGGGACTTCACAACTTCACCTAGAGGCCCCAGCGAGATGGTGACATTAACCAAAGGATGTAACAGACATGGGGGACAGATGCTCCTTTGAACCCTAGAAGTGGTCCGTTCCAAGTCAGCGGGGTGTCAGTGGGAGGGGGTGCTTTTGCAAATGAAGCTTGAGCACTGCTGCATCTCTTGTTCTGTTGTTAAGTAGGGAAGTTCAGGCACTGTGGACCCAGCACTTTTCAGGAACATGAAATTCACTTGAAACCCCAAACAAAATGAAAAGGGAGGGGACAGAATGGCGATAAAGGACGGTGTAGCCGGCAGCCTGTGAGTTCATATTTCTGCTGTTATTCCAGATCCTCAGAGTACACTTTTGTTTCATCATGAATTGTCTCCGTGATACAAATGTGGCACCGTAAACCAACGTCAACTCGAGTTCTGTGTGTAAAACAGGCGCCAGAGGGAAAAAGACTAAGAACGACTAATAGTCTATGGAGATTTCCCAAATGTACCCTCATTCCTATACAATCCACCCTTATGGGCTAAGAGCTCTCTGTTTTCCGTCGGGCTCTCCAATTATAAAATGCACACACGCTGTTCTTATTTCTAGACTGTGCTTTCGGCTGAGCTTCTGTTGCTCAAATAACCCTTGGTCAAAACAGTCATAATCTGATATCGTCCAAGTGGAGACGATTTATTTGCTCACACACTTTCCCTGTTTAAGAGGTCTGGGAAAGATCTGTTTCCAGGGGATTGCTGTTACAGAATTGCCTGAAAAATGGAGGTAAGATTCTGTTAGCCATTTAAAATGATTTGTCTCATGCTACGCGAGACACAGGCAAGAAGTGGAGGCTTATGTTCAACCGACTGCATCTTTCTAATCACCAGAAAGGACCCCTGCTAAGAACTGTCCCTGAAAAACAAAATGATTTTGAGACATCTGTGAATCTTTTTATTGAGCTTGGACCAAAATCAGCCCTGACATAAAGATGGAAGTCAATAAGAACTGCATGCGTTCAGCACCTGGTTGCTTTTTTAGATGCCTAAGTATGGATTTGGGTGCCTCACTTTAGATGCCTCACCCTGCTCTACATCCAGAAATTGCACCAGTTTAACTAACTTAGTTTCTACATTAATTTAGTTGAATCCCTGCCAGCTTGGACACTCATTAATCAGTGTGAGTGCCTTAGCTGCATTCCCAAGTTTGAGACTATTGGCCTTTCCACCCAGTCGCTAAGAACAGTAGCAATTGTTTTAATTACCTGAATCCTCAAAGGAATATTCAATCATGTGCATGTTCCAAGCTAGTCCTATGAAATAGCCTGTCAAACGACTGCAACATCAGGACATGATGAGTGGGATAAAATGAGATGGAGTTTTCTGGTCCATGGATTAGCATTGTCAAGGTGAACAAGGGCTCATGAAGTCTGAGGCTTGACAATGAAGAGCCCTTTGAGAAGAATAAGGAGTGTTCTCATTTCTTTGTGCTATTGTTTCATTCTCTTTCCTGATCCCCAAAAAGGCAGTGGTTGCATTTGAAGGTTCCCTTTACAACCAGAAGGGCTGGACAACATCTAAGGTTTGATGCCATAGAGATCAGAACCCCTCTTGAGTATTCTGGCTTCTTCTGCCTCTTCCTTTGAACTCAGGACTTTAGTAGCCTCTCTGTTGGGATTCGTTGAGGAATATTGGATTGGAAGGTTACTTCATTGTGCCTCAGTGCAGGCAAAGGACTAGCTGACCTCTTGACATCCCTTCCAGTCCTGCATTTCTCTGGTTCTCTGAAAGTTGGGCGTAAGCAGAGTTGCGATAAATTGCACGAAGGAGCTTTGTTTTTTAAAAAGGGTGAATTAAAGACTTTGCATTGAAACACACCCAGCAAAGTGCAGCGGAGTGAGGGATTTCAAAAAACAGGCAACACTTTAAAAAACGACGGAACCTCATTTCGCTTGAATTCCACAAATGGAGAAACCGAGGCACAAAGCAGGTGATTTGCCCAAAGTAATAGCATAGCACATTAGGGACTTTAACCCTTGCTGACCAGGGGTTCCCTAGCGTAGATGGAGAGTAGCAAATGGAACCCAGGTCTCCTCACTTCCAGACTCTGAACCAACCTCTACCTCAGAATTAGAATTCTGATTGGCTGGTTGGCTCCTTTTTCAGGGATGTTGCCACCTTGGATCAACACCCAGAGGCTCACATCTGGGGACTGATCACTGAAAAGGGTCACGAATGAGCTGGGACTCACTAGTGCTTTGCTTAGCTTCTGCCAAAATATCCCCCCACTGCTACATTTTGAAGAAACCTTCTAAAAAGCATCACTTTGCTCCACAAGGAAAAGGGACCAGATCCCATCACATATGTTAACTCCTCAATGCTTCTTTGAATGGTTTGACGCTATCTGTTCTACTGCTTCCCACCACTGCAGAAGAGGGCATCAATAAAAGACACTCTGGTGTGGCTTAATTCTTTAATGCCATAATCATAGTCCAGTTAGAAGTAGAATTGAATGTTGAGGTATCTGTCTTAGAGTTTTCTATTGTGCCCATCATTGTAGTATCTAAGGCAGTGGTTCTCAACCAGGGGCACATGTACCCAGGGGGGTACTCAGAGGTCTTCCAGGAAGTTCATCAACTCATCTAGGTATTTGCCTAGTTTTACAACATGCTACATATAAAGCACTAGCAAAGTCAGTACCAAGTAAAATTTCATACAATGACTTGCTTATATTGCTCTATATACTATACGTTGAAACGTAAGTACAATATTTATATTCCAATTGATTTATTTTATAATTATATGGTAAAAATGCAAAAGTCAGCATTTGTTCAGTAACAGTGTGGCTGTGACACTTCTGTATTTTTATGTCTGATTTTGTAAGCAAGTAGTTTTTAAGTGAGGTGAAACTTGGGGGTACCCAAGACAAATCAGACTCTTGAAAGGGGTACAGTAGGTTGAGAGTCACTGATCTAAGGCATGGTCCGCCCTTGAAAGTTATATCAGCAGAGCTACATCGGTCGGGAGTATGAAGAGAACACCCCGATTGATGCCGACCTAACCCTCAGAGTAGATGCAGCTATGTCAACGAAAGGATGCTTCTGTTGGCATAGCTAATGTCACGCCGGGAGGTGGTGTTCCTGCACCGACAGAAAACTCCATCTGTTGGGTAGGCTGCGTCTGCACCAGGGGGCTGTGCTGGGCTAATCTTTATGGGTTATGAATTTCAGTGCTTGCGAAGAGCATGGGGCTGTTGGCTGTGGCTACAGAGCAGCTGTGCACGGAGGGTGAAATTCACCTCTGTGCAGTGAATCACAGCAGAGTATGCAGCATGTATCCCACTTGGCCTGGAGGGTGCGTCCATCCCAGATAAGTGCTGCATGAGACTTGTACTGACTGCACAGGGGTGCTCTGCTCTGGCTGCAAGCTCTGAGTTAGCGTTGCTATTAGGTGTAGCTCAAGCTGGTGATTCTGATCTGCAAAGCCCTGTATCATTTGGGATGCCATTTACTGCTCCACCGGGACAGTTAAAGGGGACCTGCGAAGGATGTTTTTAAGAGATTGCCCGTGTGCCCTTGTTGATCCTTTAGGATGAGAACCACGGAGACCAAAAGGGGCCGGTGCTGCTGGAGCAGACTTTCCCAAATCACTCCTGTGAGCTCAGCACTGAAGGGGAAATTCAGCACAAGGTTTCTGCACCTGGACCGGGGTGAATTCCACGCCACTGCTCGGGGGGGGGGCCTGCCTGCTGTACGTGCCATTGTCTTTCATTGACCAGAGCGATGCTGTTGCTTTGGCCTCGGGTTAGTGCTTTCGGTGAAGCAGGTTCATTTGTCCAGCTCAGAAAGATGCAGGGTGAGCTGATCCCACTAGGATTCAAGCATTGGGATCATTCTAGGTATTTCTAACCCGATGCTTAGATCCCTCAGCCATCCCCTCTGGGTTTGCTCCACAGGCCTTTCAGCATGGGCCAGAGAGGAAAAAGAGAGAAAGAACTAAATCTGCCAAGGAAAAGCCAGGAGACCTGCAACGGGATCCCCTGGGGGCCCTCTGAGTCCTTTTATTAGCAATGGCTGCAAGGTGGCAATAACAATGACACAGTTTAATGGCCACTATTCCCCTGTGACACGAGTGATCCACGTGGGGTGGGCAATGTTCCTCCAGTAACCCCCTCTCAGTGCAGCTCCCGAACACTGACTAGTGCGCACCGCTGGCAGCTCAGGTCGGTATCCTGCTGCAGATCCATCTGTGGGCGGTCGGCTCTGTGGGAGGGAGGGAGGAACTAAAGTTACCCGTGTCTTGGTCGGCATTTCTTTTGCATTAATTTATCCCACTTCTGCTTCCCAGCACATCAGCTGAATCATACAGAGACCGGAGATGGAAAAGACCTGGCAGGTCCCAGCTGGTTGGTCCTTTCCCTGGGCTTGTTCCCTAAAGTCTATTCATCAATGTATAATCCAGTCTAAGGCCTTGGCTACACTGCAAAGGGTTTGCCAGTATAGCTGTGCCGGTAGACCAGCAAGAGAGTTCTTTTCCCAGTACCTTTTCCCAACACCTTGTACCTGTTCTCCAAACAAAATCAACTATACTAGCAACAGGCCTTTTTTTTTTGCTGGTAAAACTGTATCTGCACCGGGGCTTTTGCTGGCCAGTGATTTAGTTGGGAGGAGAGCTGGGGGCACTGGAATAAGCTATGCTGCCAAGGCACAATTTTGCTGCATCCACATGAAGAGCGCTTTGCTGATCTAGTATGCTTGTATACCTATACCGGTAAAGCCTTCTACCTGTTGACTTGGCTCTATTCAGTATAGTTATGCTAGCAATATTTCTGCTTGCAGACCAAGCCTACCTTTAAACAACTTGAAGGACGGGTCTTCCACCACTTAGGAGCCAAGCTCGACCATCACTGTGAGGAAACCTTTCCTGATTTTCCTCCTATGTTTTCCTTGGTTTAATTTCATCCCCTCACTCACAGTTACCTGCTCCTCTCAGATCACCCTTACCAAATCATCCCCTCGGTGGTGTCATCCAGCTCCTGGCCCCCAGCACAGTAACATCTGAGCACCTCCCCACACCCCTGTGAGGCTAGGGAAGAATTATTCCAGTGCCCGCAGCAGAACAGGGAATTGAACCCATGTTGAATCTCATTGGTTTACTTCTTTCTAGAGCTGTCAGGAAATGATTTTTTTCCACTAGAAGATTTTAAAGGTTTTTTTCCCCTTAAAAATTATTGTTTTGATAAAACCCACAATTTTTGGGGGGACAAAAACAGAATTGTTTTTTGCAAACATTTCCATTTCTTCAAAAAGTTTAGATGGACATTTTTTGACTATTTATTTTTTCCCATGTCCCAAGTGTCTCTAAGTTCCTTTGAGTTATTGCTCTGACCTTGCTGCTTGCCAGAAAACTTAAAAGAAACAAGCATAAAATGATCTAAAAACCAGCCCAACTCGTTGAGGGGCGGGGGTAGAGAGCAGCGTGGGGGTGGGGTCTGTGTGATCCTGCTGGGCAGGGGGCAGAGCACGGACCATGCTGCATGAGCCAGGAAAATAAAAAGCCCAGAGAAAAAGTGGTGCCTAGAGTTAAGCAGAAAAACCCACCTGGGTAAAGAACCCACCAATCTGTAAAAAGCTAAGCCCAAAGTCACTTACTCACTACACTGGCAATTTCCTCCCTGTTTGCTATCACTCATGAAGGCTGTTGAATCCTTCTGAAGATATTCAATAAGACTAAACCCAATGCTGACCCCTGTGCTTCCCCATCGAACTGCTCTCCCATCCCACAAAGCATACCTTGCTCTTTATCATCACCCTGGGATTATGCTCCAGTTTCCTGTCCACATGGCAGCACCTGGATCCAAGATGGTTCGAAGAGCTCAGAGGCCGTATTGAAAGTTTGGCTTCACTGATGGTTTTGTTTTTTCTAGTCCTTTTTCATCGCTTCAATGTCTTGCATCCCTTGGGCATGTTTAAATAACGTAATTTACATTGGCATCTCGCTGACTGTGACAAGTGGGTTTTGAAAAGCCAGCTGTTGCTGGACAGTCCATCCAAAGCCGCATGTCCCCACCTCAGCGGCTGGGAGCGTGTGTCCCAGTCAGAGTTCAGCTGCGAGAGCCAGCTCTGCAAGCTTTGCCTGGGAGAGGAGAATCCACGGGAGCCCCCAGGCTGTCCTCTGTCGTCTCATCCCAGAGACCTCCCTGGGGCTTAGGATGGAGACGCCTACGTCTCATGGGCCAGCATCACGGCGCGTTTCAGCTGCTCGTAGGTCACAAACATCACCACGTTCCAGGATCCCAACCGCAGGAACGAGGGCATGAACCTGAGAGAGGGGACAATAGACATTAAGCGATCCAACAGCGTAGAGGCTAAAGAATTTCCCCTTCATCCCCAACCAGGGTACTCCATGCCCCTGGCAACCAACAACAAGCTGTATCTCGGCTGGTGGATCCCCCATCCACTAGCTCCCTTATGATCCCTGCTATCCATGGATTCCCCTCTGTTGCTCTCCTGCCTGGCATCACGCACCCTCATCCAGACAGCTCCCCCTGCCACTCCTATTCTTTAACACTAGCCTTGATTCCTGCCCGGCCCGACATCGCACCCACCTCTGGCTAGAGACACCTTACCGGTCGCTCTGCACACACACGGTGCTCTGTAAATAATGAGACCGAGCCAGGTGGGCTTGACTCTTTCCCCTGCTTCGCAAGCACAGCAGAATATGAAACCAGACTAATCTGTAATACTTAGCCCTGGGCTAGGCCCAGATTCGCAAAGGCACCAAACTCCCACTGGTTTCAGTGAAAGTCAGGCACCACCTTTGAGCATCTGGGCCCTTACGCTCATCAGCTGCAGATCTCAAAGTGCTTTACAGAGCTGGGTAGGTATAATTCTCCCCAGGGCCAGCGCTTCCATTTAGGCGACCTAGGCGGTCGCCTAGGGCACCAGGATTTGGGGGGGCAGCAATTCGGCGGCGGGGGGTCCTTCCGCGTTCCGGGTCTTTGGCGGCAATTCTGCGGCGGGTCCTTTACTCACTCCGGGACCCGCCGCCGAAGTGCCCTAAAGACCGGGAGTGCAGAAGGACCCGCCGGCCGCAGAACTGCCGCCGCCGCCGACCGGGAGCACGGAAGGACCCCAGCCTAGGGCGCCAAAAACCCTGGTGCTGCTCCTGATTCTCCCCATTTTACATACAGGGAAGTGGAGGCACAGAGAGGTCCAGGCTCCCATGTTGTAAAGGCTTCTGGGCGTCTTGTGTTTTGGATGCCCGGGCTGAGAGCCTCATGCCTGCTCTGCAAAGGTACTAAGCATCCACCACAAGCCAGCTGAAGCCAACAGGTGCTTATGGGACAGACTGACAATGTCCTGGACCAACCTTGTGGAATGAAGATAAGCTTATAGCAGACTGGATGAGGGTTGATGCCTTTGGGGGGCGTTGTGTTAAAAAGGCAATGGTGTCTGTGGCACTGTGTGGCACTCCTCGAGGAGGAGGAGGAGGATACTAATGTCATTCCTCTAGTGGGTGTTTGGAGCTACCACCGGGGAAGTGGAGTTCAGACGGGATTCTCCAGGGACCAACAGACAAAGGAAGGGTTGGGAATAAACAGCCTGGTTACAAATAGGCTCAGGGCCATCTTCCTGATCCAGCAAGCGGACAGGACCCCTGGTTCCCGGAGGGCCCCAATCCTTCGGGGAGGGTTGGGCCTACTGGGCGCTTGTTCTGAGGTAAAGCTGTGATGAACTTGAAACCCCAAGGAAACCCCGTGGGTGGGGTGTTGCAGGACTGCTCCTGCCCGAGCCCATGCGAGGGTTGGGGTGATCTCTGGTGAGCTTCTTAGCTTGTGTGCAGGTTCTTTCCTTGTTTTTAATGTGTTTTCTCTGTAGCACTTTTACCTTAAGAATAAAATAGACATGCACAGAAAGAGCGGTTGGGTATCTATATCCGGGGCCATCACACTGTTAAGCAGCTCTGAAGAGAAAGCAAGCAGGCCTCTTGGGGCAGGCTGGGAATAACACAGTGAGGGCAGGGAACAGCTCAGCCTGGAGATGCTCCGGGCAGAAGGGAGAGAGCTGCGTGTTTCCACCCAAGAGAGGGGACAGCCAGGGGAGCCGGAAGCCTGTGAGCGGGCCCTTGCGGGATCACTGAGGGGAACCAGAGGTGGAGTTGCCCTGCCTTGTGATGCTTCTCACCTCTGAAAATCTCAGGCTGGAGGGCCATGGACCGAGCCACCCATTAGAAGCCGCTTTGGAAAAACTGTCCCAAAGTGACTTGCCCATGGTCACATGAGCTGGTAGCAGAGAGCGGACGAGAACCCAGGTCTCTTGACTCTCAGCCCAGTGCTCTGTCACTGTCAGTCTCCTCTGTAGACTTGTTACATGAACACATGTGCTGCTCCTTGAATAGGCCATGGGCACGGTACAGGCCAGGATACAGATTTGTAGCTGACTCAGTGTCTAAGCACCACTTACCCCTTGTAAAACGCTGTGGGTCCTTCCAGGATCACCATGGTGAGCATACAGTTCAAGGCATTTTTGTACTGGCCATGGGTGGAATTCATGTATCTCGTCTTCACGACGTCGACGGGCGAAGCCACCACAGTGGCGCAGAACCCAGCTCCGAAAGCAGCGACGAAATGGCAAGGAAAAGTGTCTGGGGGTGGGAAATGGGTAATAGGTTTTGGGGTAATGGAATTTTCCACTGCAAACGGGATGATTTTGCCTTTACGAGCCACTTGCAATTAGTCATTGGTGCCATGCACAGCTAGAGCGTATTCCACCCAAGGACCTCAGTTCAATTTACAGACATCAATAAACTGACCCTCTCCCCGAGAGATTGGGAAGTATCTCCATTCTCCACATGGGGGAAACTGAGGCACGGGAGGTTTGACACTAACTTTGGGACGCACACCTTGAGACTTTTTGGGCCTGATTTTCAAAGCTACAGAGCCAGTTGTAACGCCAGCTGAAGTCCATGAGAGCTGCGAGGTCTCAGCACCCCTGAAAATCAGGCCCAAGATGCTCAAAGCTGGATGCCTCAAAACTGAAGTACGTAAAATCCATGAGCACTTCTGAACATTTGGGGCTAAGCACCAGGTTCCCAAAGGGATTTAGGCACCTAGTGGGATTGTCTAAAGTGTGTAGGCACCTAACTCCCAGTGGGAGTTTTTGGAAATCCAACTTGGTGCCCATCTACACCTTTAGGTGCCTGAATCCCTTTGAAAATCTGTCCCTAAGTGACATGCCCAAGGTCATGCAGGGAGTCTGTGGCAGAGCTGCGAATAGCTCTTAGATCTTCTAAGGTCTAGTGCTCTGTACTAGACCATGCTTACCACCATGCTACTGAAACCTCCAGCTGACGTCTGAAGCAGCATGGGTAGCCGGCTCCAGCCCTCTTTGCCAGAGTGAGCATCACCCATTGTGGAAGGCCATTGGGAGGAGAAGCAATGGAGAGGGCTCAGAGAGACAGAGCTCTAACCACCAGGCTCCCCAGACAGAAAGGACGAAGGAAGGACACCCTCACTCACTCAAGGCCCTGGTTCCCTCACCTGTCATTAGATGATATTTCAGCAGCATCTCCTTGAGGAGGTCATAGGTAACCATCTCGCCGCAGTTCACGATGGCGTTGCGGGTGATGTTGGGTAACGTCCCTGAGGCAGAAGATGCAAAGGATGAATGGTTTACAGAGTGATTCTGGGCATGTGAGCTCACACTGCTCTTCTGAAAGCAGAGTAGGGCAGGTGATATCCTATCTCCTAGAACTGGAAGGGACCTTGAAAGGTCATCGAGTCCAGCCCCCTGCCTTCACTAGCAGGACCAAGTACTGATTTTCCCCCGTTCCCTAAGTGGCCCCCTCAAGGATTGAACTCACAACCCTGGGTTTAGCAGGCCAATGCGACCATGACTGTATTATTATTAATCGTGTTCATTACCCCTGTGCCTAAAGGAGCTCTACCAGATAGCAGGAGTTCTGTGATACCAGGATTTTAAGGGATAATAAGAATAATACTTGGCATTTACGTGGCATTATTTATCCACAGCAGTCAAAACACTTTACAAAAGTGGCCAAGACTCGTTATCCCCATTATACAGCGGCGGAGAAAGAAGCCCAGAGTTACACAACAATTCAATGACAGAGCAAGCGATGGATCCTGGGAGTCCTGCGACTCAGTCCTGGGCTTGGATAGTTCGATCACAATTCTATCTCGAGCGCACAAGGAAATGGGGAGCGAGTAAGTGACAAGGCAAATCTGTTTACTGCAGGTCTATGGGCTCGCCAGGAACCTTATTTCTGTGACGCAAGAGGAAAAAGGACATTCCATCTCGCCCTGGATGGGATGTGCCCCCAAACCATCGCAGGTGAGTGCTGACATAAAATCATCATTAGCGTCACCATTGTTAATGATTTAATCTCTGATCATTTGGGTAGAAGTATCCCACTGTTCTGGGGTCGGGGTGGAGTCTGGGGTTGTGAGCAGGGCCTGAATAGAACACCCCACTTTCCTTTTTCTGACCCACCAGCCCCCTCATTTGGGAGGGGGGGTGGCGTTTTGGTTTGCTCTGCTCTGGTCTGTGATTGGTTGTGATCCGCCCCTTGGGGTCTAACAGTCAGTGTGTTTGTTGTGGCTTGTGCTACAATGAGCCAGTCGGGGAAATGCGTCCCTCTCTCCTGTCTCACCTTAAAAATACTACCCGGTGGTATAAAATCCTGCAGCGGTAGCAGATTATAGGTGAAAGTCCCATCCTGTGCCGAGCCAGGGTGAGGGCTAGGTACCACTCAGGTCCTATTTTAAGCCCTCTTAGGGCTGCCCGAACCTGCAACAGGGGCAGCCAGCCCCAGGATAGAAGAGCAGGCCTCCTCCCCACTGTGCCGGAGCAGAAATGGGGATCTGGGAAGCAGGGAAGGGAATGCCATCTGGTCACATGGACCTGCTGCCAGAGCTGTTGCATGGCCACTTTAAAACCAGCTGGCCCTGTCCTCCAGGGATAACTGCAGAACCCGAGGGGCCAGAGCTGAATTCTGTTAGCTGGGCTTGCTCTGTTCACCTTCATCGATTGAATACTAAGGGCCCTGGGAATTAGGGGCCTAAATACTTTTGAGGAGCTGGGCCCAGATTCTTAACTGGTGTAATCTGGCGTAGCTCCATTGACTTCCATAGACTGACTTCAGTGGAGCTACCCTGATTTACACCAGTGGGCAATTGGTCTGGGAGGCTCTCTCGCTCCACACAGATAAATCCTGTACCTTTCCAGAGGCCTCTGACCCCTTCCTCCTTGGCGATGGTTTTGTAGGCATCCACAGTCCCGTTGTATTTCTTGGTTCCATCCGTCAGCCTCACGTGGGCTTGGAATCGCACCTTGACCACGTCGGTCGGCTGGGCACACGTGACTGCCATGGCTCCGGTGGTGCAGCCCGCCAGCAACCGGGTGAGAATGCCGGCATCTGAATGGGAGCGAATAAACTGGGTAGCAAGCTCTGGGTCTGTCTCTAGGATCGACAGCTAGGTAGCAACGCACAGAGCTGAGTTTTTCTCAGCCTCCCCACTAAATCAGAGTGCCTTTCACCTCCCTTGCTAGGGCTGGGCGCGAGCATGTCCCCTCCATCCAGCACTGAGGCCACAGGCGAAGGCCAACTCCCTGCATGGCCTCGGGGATGTCACTTAGCCTAACTTTTCAGGTGGCCTCTAATTTGGGGGTTGGCCTCAGTTTTCTGGATGCCCAACTTTAAACTCTCCGGGTCTGGTTTTTAGAGGCGCTGAGCAGCACCGGAGATAGCAACCATCAGGAAGCTGTGAATAGGGTGAGAGAAGGCCCTGCTCACCGTGTCCCGCTACACCCTCCCTTTGCACCCCGCCAACACTGACCGAGGCCCCCCCATGCTGATCCAGCTGCAGACTCTGGCTCCAAAGAGAGGGAACTGCTGGTCACACGTTTGGTTCTAAAATGTAGTTTTTAAATGGGAAGGACCAAGCTCTTTAAACCTGGCCTGAATTTTTGGCCTGCCATTGTTTGACGGGGCAGTGGATGTCAACAAGACATCGAGTATCTGATCACGCCCCAAAGCAAGTGCTCAAACATCTAGTTTAGCTGCGCTCAGGGCACTGCAGGACCTGGGTGAGACTGGGATCCTATGTGTAGCACGTTTACCCCATTCGTAATTTGGGATCTCAGGTTATTCAGCTCATTCTAAAGACTGGTTGACGGTAATTTTTTTTTTTTTAAGTGGCAACATCTAGGATAATGGGCCAGAGCCTCAGCTGGTGTGAATCAGCGTAGCTCCATTAGTGTAGTTCATCAACGTCCATGAACTGATTCACAACAGCTGAGGATGTGGCCCGACGTTCTGAAATAGAGGTTGAGAACCTGGCTCCTGGAAGCGTGTGGTGCCAGCACTCACTCTCCGATCCCGTGGAGGTGTAGAATTGTTTCACGGAGTCGTACAGCCCGATACGAATGGAAGCAAAGCTCATCTGACGCTGGAGCCCAGCCACCAGGCCATTGTACAGGCTCGTGGGACCTTCCGTCTTCACCATGGTGGTGATTGTGCCAAAGACGCCCTTATAGTGGATGGTCTTCACGCTCTTGGTAGGCTTGGACTCTCCCTGGATCTTCAAGATGGACAGACAGACATCATTATCAGTAGATGGCAATTCGCCTCTAGTGCAGCCAGCTACAGCCTGCTCCTGAAACCTTTATTCACGTGAGTAGTTCAAGTAAAGTCAGGCATGAGGAAGGGTTTGCAGAGATGGGCCCTTAGCTAAGAGAGTTCATGAGCTATAAGCTCAGTTCAAGGTAGTTTGGGGCATGTACTGAGCTAGGAAGGTATTAAATTGTCATTTCTATGTGCAGTCAACCTGCAGCTGTGGTTTTGATCAGTGAACTAGTTGCAAGGTGATAATTGTCATACATTTACACATCAGCTTCCATCCAGCTGGATACCAAAGGACTGTGCAAGCAATATACTGTCTTCATCTCTTTGCTCACCACTGAAATGCAGCCATCTCTGGGGTAGAGTGTGGCAGCTGTTTATCAGTCTACAGCAACATTACAGGCCAAATCAAGTCAGGAACTGAAGAGGACTCTACCGTATCCAGCTGAAAATGGTGGAGCAGGTAAGTAGCCTAGATGTAATTATCAATGATGGGATTTGGCCAGAATGATGGTGGGAGGCTAAATTCATTCATGTTCGTAAAGTGCTTTGAGATCAGATAGAAAATGCTCTCCAGTATCAATGCAAAGAGGATGAGCTTTATCCTGGTGCAGGGGGTCAGCACAAGGCCTAGGTACCATTTCAGATCCACTTTGAGGGCTCGGGGCAGATCCTCAGCTGGGGTAAACTCTCAGAGCCTCGTTGACTTCCAAGTGACAATTTACCCCGGTTGAGGTTCTGGCCTCTTAAGTGGTCCCTAGCTCTTGTGCTGGGGGCTCTGCATGGTGTGGATGTCACTCAGAACTATAATCAAGTCGTGTCTGTAAAAAAAAGTGATGCCTGATTTCCGTTATTCACATTCCCGCAAAAAAACAACCTGGACTTGCTGAGAAGAATACGACTGAGACATCTCTAGGAACCCGCAGATCTGCAGGGTACACAACAAACATCATCTGAAATCAAACCAGGTATGTTACAGCCTGATCCAACTCCCGCTGATGTCTTTACATTAACTTTTAATGGGAGTTGGATTGACCCTTAAAGTTAACAGATGGGAGGCAAAAAGACCTAGTCTTCAGCAAGTGCTGGATTTGTCCAATGATTTAATCTAAAATGCCTTTCACTCAATTTGAGAGACCACGTGGGTCCGAGGATTGGGACTTGGAAGCGCTCGATTCTGTGCCCAGCTCTGCTGCTGACCTGCTACATGATTCTGAACAAAACTCTTTGCCTTGACTATTTCGACTGTTGTCACATTGGAGCAGGGACTGTCCCCCACTACGTGTCTATACATTGTGCCTGACACAGCTGAGTCCCGGTATCCTTGTACTATAGTAATACCAACAAGGACGTTTACCTGCAGTCTGACTTTCGCCGTGTCCAGAGGGAAGGTGCAGAGATCTGCTATGCATGCTGCCATCCCAGCACCCAGGAACTTAACAGTAGCAGTTGGAGGGATGTCAGTGGGCTTCAGTCCGACCATTGCTTCCCTGGGTTAGCAGGAATCACAGTTCAGCAAATAGATTCTCCTCTGGAAGCAGCGTTGAATCAGCAAACGATGGACGGCAGTGATATTCTCCTTGGAAGATACGAATGAAGCTGTAAATATATTAGGGCTGTTAAACGATTAAAAAGATCAATTGTGAAATTAAAAAAATCACGATGAATGGCAGTTTTAATCACACTGTTAAACAATAATAGGATACCATTTATTTAAATATTTTTGGATGTTTTCTACATTTTCAAATATATTGATTTAAATTACAACGCAGAATACAAAGTGTACGGAATGGAATGGTGGCCGAAGCAAGAAGGGGCATACGAATCATTAGCATATCTGGTCTGGCACGTAAATATCTTGCAACGCCAGCTACAAAAGTGCCATGTGAATATCTGTTCTCACTTTTAGGTGACATTGTAAATCAGAAGTGGGCAGCATTATCTCCCATAAATGTAAACAAACTTGTGTGTCTTAGCGATTGGCAGAACAAGAAGTAGGACTGAGTGGAATTGTAGGCTCTGAAGTTTTACATTAGTTTTGAGTGCAATTATATAACAAAAAAAATTTCTACATTTGTAAGTTCAACTTTCATGATAAAGAGATTGCACTACAGTACTTGTATGAGGTGAACTGAAAAATATTATATCTTTTGTTTATCTTTTTTACAGTGTAAATATTTGTAATTAAAAATAATATAAAGTGAGCACTGTACACTTCATATTCTGTGTTGGAATTGAAATCAATATATTTGAAAATGTAGAAAAACAACCAAAAATATTTATAAAAAATGTAAATTGGTATTCTGTGATTGTTTAACAGTGTGGTTAAAACTGATTAATTGTGATTAATGTTTTTAATTGTGATTAATTTTTTTAATCAAGTTAATTTGTTTTGAGTTAATCGCTTGAGTTAACTGTAGTTAACTGACAGCCCTAAAATATATATAATGCATCTCTGGATCTCAGTCAAATGGATAATAGAGAAAATATTTTACACCCATTTATTTATTTATTAACAATGGCTGATCATCACTTAGCTCTGCATTCGGGGGGAGTGTCCTTTGGAATTTTCCAACTCAGCTACCTACACACTGGATGGATTTGGACAAGTTATGCTGTCCCAGATACTATTGATCTTAGGGATGTTTGTGGCCCCTGTGGTATCTGGTATCGGGGGTAGTCGTGTTAGTCTGTATCCACAAAAACAACAAGGAGTCTGGTGGCACCTTAAAGACTAACAGATTTATTTGGGCATAAGCTTTCGTGGGTAAAAAACCTCACTTCTTCAGATGTGGTATCTGTGGTATCTGAGCACCTCACATTCTTGATTGTATTTATCCTCACAGCCCAACATACCTGTGAGGCGAGGCAGGGCAGGGCTATTAACCCCATTGTGCTAACGGGGAACTGAGGCACAGAGAGGCTAGGTGACATACCCAAGGTCAGGCAAGAAGTATGTTGCAGAGCAGGGAATTGAATCCAGGTCTCCCCAAACCACAGCTAGTGTCCTAACCACTGGACCATCCTTTTCCCTTCCTATGGTGCTCATTGAAGAATGGTGTGAAGAAAGTAAATAAGGACATGTTATTTATCCCTTCACGTAACACAAGAACCAGGGATCACCCAATGAAATTAACAGGCAGCAGGTTAAAACAAACATAGGGAAGTACTTCACACAATGCACAGTCAACCTGTGGCACTTGTTGCCTGGGGATGTTGTGAAGGCCAAAAGTACAACGGGGTTCTAAAAACAATTAGAGAAGTTCCTGGAGGATAGGTCCGTCAATGGCTATAAGCCAAGATGGTTAGGGACGCACCCCCCTGCTCTGGGTATCCCTAAGCCTCTGACTGCCAGAGGCTGGGACTAGACAACGGAGGATGGATCACTTAATAATTGCTCTGTTCTGTTCATTCCCTCTAAAGCACCTGGTATTGGCCACAGTCGGAAGACAGGATGCTGGGCTAGATGGACCATTGGTCTGATCCAGTATGGCCGCTCTTATGTTCTTATGAAGCCAATGGGACTGCTTGTGGGAACAGATCCCCGTCCACACTGGCAGTACCAGCTTGTTTTTATAACCACCCAGGCTAGGACACCCTCATCTGACCTGGTTACCGCAACTACTTTTGCTCTTAGTTTTCTGGAGAGACAGAGAAATCCTCCTCCAGATTCCCCACTGGTGGAAGCAGACGCAGCGTTCGTGACTCTCAGGGCAGGCCGGAGCAGTGAGATGTGAAGACTAGTGCAGGTGTGGTCAAAGCTAGTGATGCACTCACTCCAAACGGGACAGACAGCATGAGGTTCTCACCCCTGGGTGCTTGGAGGGATGAGGCGCCGTGTTTGGGGGTGACAGAAAGGGAGCTGCATGCAGCATAAACACTAAGCCAGCCTCTGCCCTGCACCTGGTCAAAAGCCCCTTCAAATCAACGGGCATCTCTCCATTGCCTTCAGTGGGTTTTGGCGCAGGCCCTTTCTGCAGTGGGGCTGCTGAGATGTAAACGGGGGCACTTACTTAGTCAGGCTTCACGCAGGCAACACTCTCCCGGGCATGAGAGCAGCACCAGCACCTAGGTAGCTAGATCCTGATGGCAGTGGGGGAGGAATGAGGAGGCAGAGCAAGGACTGCAGGGTTCAGCCCACTCATCATAACCCGCAGCACCGCTGAACGCTTAGCCTTACCTTAGAGACGCAGCTGGCTGAGCGCACTCCGCTCCTTGCCATCCTCTGTGAGCCGAGTGTCTTGACTCCTTATTTATATATCCCTCGTGGGCTGCACTCTTAGCTGAATGGCAAAGGATAAGGACAGAGATCATTTAACATCAACGAGTTCACAAGCACCAGCCTCCCTCCCTCCCTCCGGAGGTTTAAAATAGATCAGAGAGGACAAGTCATGAGACCCTGGTGTTTTTCAGGAAGCCTCACACTGTCACACTCGTTCTGGACAGTGCAGCAATGGTGGTAGCCCTTGTGTTCTAGTGCACTGTTAGTCTAGGCAAGGCTAAAGTGAGAGACGTGATGGGGAAAGTGGTCTGGAGGGGTCACAAGCAAGTGAAGAAAGCAGCACAATAGAGAGATACGGTATATTTTAAAAGCTCATGTACTCACTTGCTGCCCAGCCATCTCGTGTCGTGTTCAGGTGGGTTGCCTAGTGTAGACTGTCTTTACCAAGGATGATTTTGTGGTGAAAACCCTTGGCTGGGACTCAAAAAATGGGCATTCAATTCTGCTTCATCACAGCTTGTGTGTGTGAGACCTTGGGCAAGTCACTGCAGCCCAGACCCACAAAGGTATTTAGGCTTCTTTCCATTGAAATTAGGGGAACTGGGAGCCTAAATACCTTTGTGGGTCTTGGCGTTAGCCTCTCTGTGCCTCACTTCCCCTATCTGTATAATGGGGATAATAACTTCCCTTTCCTTGCAGCGAAGCATGGCTCCGGCTCGCTCTCAGGGGTGGGTAAGCAGCACTCGCCCTGCTCCTGGACTGGTGCAGTCACAGCTCCCTTGCCTGTGTCTGTCTACTGTAACCACACTGCGCAGCGGTGTTGTGAGTACAAGGTTGTTACTGTCTGTGAGGTGCTCACACACTAAGGTGTGGGCTATATAAGAACACAGCCAGCACATCCAAGAACACTGTCATTAGCTCCATTGGGAAGCTGAGTTAGCGGAATAGGCAGGGTGTATGGCTCTAATTTATACCCCCTTATGCATTTGGCCCCTTGTCTTTTCCTGGCCGGAGAGCACCTCCCATGCTAGTTGTGCTAAGCAGAATACAATGTCACTGCCAGTTAAAAATATCAGGAAAACATTTTGGACCTCTAGATTTGGGGCCCAAAGTGAGTCGCAAGTGCCTGCTAGCAGGCAGCACTGTAACCTCAAGCATTCAAAGACCACGGGTGAGGCCCCAGAAATCACAAGATAGGTTTAAAAATCATGAGATTAAACAAACAAACAAACATGTGGTGTGGTTTTTATTTTCCCTCTGGTTTTCAAGCCTTTAGAATGCATTTGTGTCACATTTCTCTGCCTGAGGTGAATGAAACACAAAAGGTAGCCAAACAGCACAGCTTCTGAGTCTGACAAACCTGAAGATTCAGCGGGGAACTGATTGCTCTCTATAAAGAGAGAGAGAGAGAGAGTGTGTGTGTGTGTGCGTGTGTGTGCGCGCGCACACATACGTACATACGTATGTACCAGGGAGGGAGAAGAGCTATTGAAGCTAAAGGACATTGTTGGCACAAGAACAAATGGGGATAAATTGGCCACAAATAAATTGAGGTTGGCAATTAGAAGGTTTCTAACCATCAGAGGAGTCAGGGTCTGGAACAGCCGCCCCCCACCCCCCAATAGTAGCAGTGTGGGGCAAACAACCAAACTTGTTTTAAGATGGAACTTGATCAGTATATGAATTGGATGATACGAGGGATTGCCCGCGATAGCTGAGATTGGACTCAGTGACCCAGGCGGCTCCTTCCAGTCCTACGTCCCTATGTAAACCAGGGTAGCACATAGTCTCTGGTGGAAATAATGTACAATGCGGCTGTTTCGGCTTTGCAAACCTTGGTGGGTTTGGGTTTACGTGAACCCTTGTGAATTTAACTCTCTGGCGACCACAGCTGGCTCAGCGCCTGAGTTGGAACTTCTACGTTGCATCTTTCCGTCCGCAGCGTGAAACCAGAGCGGCCTGGCTGGGCTGGGGTAGCCTCTAGTGGTATGAAAATAGATACTTTCATAGCAAGTGAGCCCGGAGTTCAGCAAGGACTCACCCCAGCAACTGTTCCAGCTATTTGCAGAAGCTGCTTCTGTGAAGTGACCTCAGATGCCTACGGATGACGTACTATTCGAAATGGACCAAGTGACCCCAACTCACAAGGGAGGGGGGAGAAACTGCAAAGGCTACAAGTGTCAACAGGACCATGTGTGAACATTCACACCAGTCACCTGCTCTCCTGGCCTGGGGAGGGGACAGCTGGGGACACTTCAGCTTCTAGCCAAAACACTGCAGGTAACTTAAAGGAACATAAATACTGCATCCCGGGGCCATCCAGCGTTCCATGTAATGCTGATGCAGCTCAGCTGCCCCCTGCCTCAGTTTCCACATCTGTAAAATGGGAACATGCTTTGAGCTCTGCTGCTGAAAAGTGCTCTATGAGAGCTAGGTGTTGTTATTATTACCCTATGCGTGCTGTGAAATTAACTGAAGCACAGTTGGACGCTGATGTGGCATGTGAGCACACAGTACAGGGGAAGGGTGGTCTTGTGCCTAAAGCACAGAGGAGAGCATCAGGAGAGCTGAGTTCTAATCCTGGCCCTACTGCTGACTTGCTATGTGATGATGGATGATTCGTGTTCATCCATCTGTGCCTCAGTTTCTCCATTTTTAAATTGGGGAGAATAATACTTGCCCACCTCACAGTGTGAGACTAAATTCACTGATGGTTGTAAAGCACTTTGATGGAAGTTGCTCTAGACAAACGGGCTAGGGTACATCTGGACCACTGCCCTCAGATGGATTTATTATGTATTTATTATATGTTGCTTATCACTACAATATGAGAAGGAAAGTCACACTCTGCCCCAAGAACTTACAGTCCAGAAGCCAGACACATAGTATTCTAAATAGAAAAATGGCCTCTATGTTCTGGGGCAGGGACAGTTCTTGTATGTTTGTACAGCACCTAGCACTCTCTCGGCACTATCAATAACAAATACTAAAGTAACAGAAGATTTACTGGGAAATCCAAGGGTGCAGATAACGTGGAGTTTGTTTTCTCCCTCTTTCCTGAAATGGTAATAAATTCACCACCTGTGGTTACTGGAGAGAATCAGAACTGCATAATTGAGAGTCAATGCCCATATACTGCTAATGGAGATTCTCCTTTATATCAAGTGGTAGGGGGCCTATGCTTTAGGAGGAGGAACTGGGTTCCATCCCTGCTGTTGCTGCAATGTAGCTTAAGGACACTGACAAAGCTCATAGGTGACGATTAATTTCTTAGGATGTTAGCAGCTGACCAGGCTGTCATGCACCTATTTGCTCCTTTCATTGGTGCAAGAGGTTGAGGGATGGAGCTAAGAGCCAAACCCCAGAGAAAGCAGACATGACAGACCCCCAATGGGGAGAAGGGGCAGGGACAGCAAAGGAAATGGATGACAAGACCAAACTGTCAGTGGGCCAGGGCAGCGAAAAGGGCACTAGCAGTCTTGTGCCTGTGGTGACGCAGACATTCAGCATGAAACCCACATGTCAAAGTCTGTCCACCTGTCCCAGTCCTAGGCTAACCCTGCTGTTTGTTTATGGGAGGCTGCTCTGGGAGCAATTTCCCACATGGACGTGGGCAGATTTCAGCTGCTGGGTTCACTCCAGGGGATGAACCACTATGATGTAATGTTCTCTCTGACCCCATGTGTGGCCAGCTGTGCCAATCAGAAGTGTGTGTGTGGGGGGGGGCAGGCTATAAGAGCGTGCGCCTCTGCTGATTTCCAGTCCTGGTGGTGTATTCTCCCCAGGGCTTCTGTTTTGGAAATATTAGAGTCTGTCCAACAAGGGCTCCGCTGGTTGGAAGAACAAAGAGTTGGGGCTCTGGCGGTCACTGCTCAGTGGGGGAAACTGGTCTGAGAGGGAGTCCCTGTTTGCTGCTGGGGGCAGGGTGCCAGGCAGGGAGAAGTCCCCGCTGCCCAGTCTCTATTCAAGTGCAGAAAAGATGGAGGAACTAGAGAACCCTCTCTAGTCTCTGACCTGCCAAGGACTTGTTACTGGGAGGATTTAGGCCAGGAAAACACACACTCCTCTCCCTCTGCCCATTCTAACCGAGGGGGTTAGAACAAGAGTCCACCTGGGACAGAAGGTCATGCCACGGGAGGCTGGCCCCGGGCTTCCATTCAGGTGGATGGGAGAGGCAGCCTCTTCCCATGGCTTTGCTGCAGCACAGCTCGATGCCACTGCATACCGCTGATTTAGTACAATGACAAGCTCTGGAGAATCATCCAGGAACTCAGAGAGATGCCACACACGTGAAACCTGATTGAGAGGAGTGCTTTTTAGTCAGACGGCTTAACGTTTACACTGCTGTGCTGTTAACACCTACCACTCACAGGCAGGAGAAGCATTAGGGAGAAAAGATGTCATTGTTAAAGATTCAACACCCCAAAAAAACTAGCAGGGAAAACCCCCGCCACTTGTGTGCGTATGGTAGGAAATGGACTTTCTGGCTCTTTATATCCCTCAAGGGGCATTAACCCATTTATTCCCCTTTGCAGCTCACATTTAATAGGGGTTAGTCTGCTTTTGTAGTGCAGAGAGCCTGGGTCCCCTTTGTGCCTGACGCCCCCATCTCAGCCTGATGAGCACACACAGAGCTTTTCCTGATAAACGCTCACCACACTTTGGCCCTTGGCATCCCCAATGGTAGTGCATGGATTGTTGTCAAACAATTACATGCTGCCTCCTGTGCTCTGTTCTGCTGCATGTATTTCAGTGAATTTAACTCAGGCAAGCAACAGGAACTGCTTGCTCTACAGGTTACAGCGGATGATATAAAGAGGAGGAACGTTTGTAACTGGCTACAGCAACACAGCCGTCCTTGCACAGTCAGCCTTCCTCTGGTCCTTTGCTCAGTGATGGTGCTCCTGTTCCAACTGGTATTTAGCAGCCTCTCAGGACACACTCAGCCAACATTTGTCCAGCCAGCAGCTATTGAGTTGCTAGGTTCAGGACATTTAGATCAGGGTAAGGAAAGTCACCTGTTTACAGAACTCCAAGATGCTCCATCTTGATTATTCACCTGTGTCCACAACAGCACCAAAGACATCCAAAAATGTTAACACAATTGCACCAAGCATGTTGTGTGAAGGGGATGCAGTGACTCAGATCTCCGTGCACAATGTAGCCCAGGTTTTCCTGGTGCTGCCTCATGTTACAGGAGCTGGGCAAGAAGCTGTTGCTCTCATGAAGGAGGAGGAGGAGAGGGTTGTGTGCATCAGAGATATTTACACACCTATGCTCACTCTCCACCTCCTAAACATTCATTGTGGCTGGTAATCTGGAAAATGGAAGTGTTTGTCAGACAGGGGAGTGGAATAGTTGGGACTTGGAATTTATTTTACGAAGGACCATGGCAAGGATGGCTCAGAGTAGAAAGGCCAACCTGATGCACTGTGAAATGGGCATTTAGTTTCCGTGCAGCGCTCGTTCTGTTCATTGAACTCAGCGCTGATAAGCAGCACGAGCCTGGAAGATTAAATGTCCTGACATTTCTCCATCGGAACATGTACTATGTGGGCAGCAGCAATGCCAGCTTCCTGCAAGCTGCCTTGCACATTGTGCCTGAACTACATCCTGCTAGGCTGCCTCCACACTGGCACAAATCAGTGTCACACCTGTAACCATCCCCCAAGGGAAGTAGTATTGCAAACAGGGCACTAGTGACCGCTTACAGGGGCGCCGGAACAATTTTTATAATGGGGGTGCTGAGAGCCATTGAACCAAACTGTAAACCCTGTAGGTAATGGAAACCACTTCAAGCCAAGGGGTTTGGCAGCACCCCAAGTTCCAGCACCTATGACCGCCTAGGCTAAACCAGAGCAAACCTCAGCTGTAGACAAGAAAAAACACCATCTGACTGGGCGGGGGGGGGAGCTTGTCCCTGTGTGAAACGTGGGTAAGCGTCACCAGTGCAAAACACAGCAGGTTTGCAGTACTGCAGCTCCACCTGTTGCTAGCTGGTGATTGCAGAAATAGGGACTAATTCCCAATAGAGCTGTGGCCTGTTATCTAACCTGGAGAGCTGAAACAGTGGTGAATTACGCAGCTGATTTTTCCTGGTGTAGACAAAGTGCTAGAGATGAGGAGAGGGGATTTGCGGCTTTTTGCCGCATTCAGTCCTTGGCCTCCTTACTGAGACTGCCAACAAGGGGCTCCTTTGTGGCAGTTCTGATTAGTTTGGAGACACGGACATGTGTCCACTAGGAACACTGAGGGCTACAGACTCATTCAGTGTAGACCCCCAAACTGCATCATATAATAGCTTTTGAATACTATGGACCTAAATTAGATTTCAAAGGAGTCATCATTGCTTGTTTCCAAGCTAACCAGTTCCCTGGGGCTAAACATTTTCAGGGAAAGGCTCCCACAGACAGATGACTTTTACGAAGTCCTCTCCCAGCAAAGTTACTAAGGCCCAGACCCTCAAAGGTATTCAGGTACCTAACTTCCATTGATTTCAATGCCCATGGGACTTAGGTGTCTTTAAGGTTCTGGGCTTAAAGGCACAATCCTGCACCACTGAAATCAATGGGCGTTTTATTGCTGACTCCATTGGGAGCAGGATCAGGCTCTAACTTTTTAACATGTGAACAATAACAATTCTAAAATAACATCTTAAACAGCAGGAAGGCACAAAAATACAAGTTTTATTTTATTGAAAAACTTTATCATTAAAAATAAGTTAGCATGGTTTGTGTTTAGATCAGTTATCTAGAGACACTTGAAACTTGTGATTTTTTAAAATTAGAAACGACTACATAAATTAATAAAAATAAGAAAAATAATTTGTCCACAAAATTCCATACTTGCTAGCAAAACAGTCTTGCATAGATAATTTATTTTACAGTATCTGTACATTTTACTTACAATCTACCCAACCCATATAAAAATAAGCCTTACTTCAGCATTCAAGGCAACAGATTTGTCTTACAAATCAACATGTTTTTAAAAAAGGTCATTAGCATACAAAACAATGACTGTAGCTTCCCAAGTCTGGGTTGTCTGGGCACATCTGCATGGAGACTGCAATTGTGTGTCTTGTTGCAGAGGATTCCAATGCACTTTTTCTCCGGGGAAAAAAATAAACGGATATTTCATTTTTCTTAAAACTGAAACAGCTTCTAACTTTCCCCCCGTGTGTCAAGAAAAAGTAGTTTGTCCGAACAACTGGAAGTTCCATTACCTAGCAGGCAAAAAAGGGTGATTAGAAGAATTTCCCACAGATGGGGCTTCCCAGAGATCAGATGACAATGTTCAGGTTACTAAAGTCAGTCAGTGCCTTTCTCCAGAGATCTGATCTTGCAAGATGCACAGCACCCTCAACTTACCAACAGACCCATGGGAATAGAGGATACTCTGCATCTAAGATTCCCTGTTTGACGTGGGTAGTTAACTCCTATTTAAATGAGGAGCAATTACACACATTAAATCAATGAGAGTAGAATTTACTTCTCTTATTTCTCTTTTAGGAGAGTGGGTTCTATGCTGACATGGTGGGGGCGGGTAGGATGAAGTTCTTTTGAAGTCAGAAGAGTTAAAGTCATTCCCTCTCCCCCTCCTATTGAAAGCGTCAGTTTCCCCAAAATGTAGAGCATGAGCACTAACGCCGTTCCTCTCTACACAGCCACTTTGCATACTTCTGCTATTCTTTTTTGGACAACTGTGCAGAAAATATCCTGGCGATTCTTTTTGTTTCTTCTTCTGGCAGATCAGCTGACGTCAGGTTTGGTTTGTGACGGTTCTGCCTTCGATAGGGAATCCTCCCAGCCGCGGCACCATTTCCGGTCTAAGGAAGGGACAGTGACATAATATTAGACACCACTTAGAACTTACACAGCAGTGCTTTACTGACCATGAGGAAGCAAAGCAATGCTTCTGGGAAGTGCATGGCTGATGCTTGGAAATCCAAAGAGATTACCTTTCCTGCTCTTCTTGCTTCCATGAAGGATATAACCTACTGGACGGGCTGTATTTTCCATTGATCTCTCATTCTCCTTTAAGTGATTTTCCTCACGTTCCACACACCAACAAGCATAATGGCTCAGTATGGCTGACAGGAGCCCCAAGTTAATTATCTTCCTGTAGCTTCTAAAAAAGCTTTGAACACCTCCCTTCCCCCCTCCCCCACAAAAACGATTAACTTTAAAGGGACACTGTCAGGTTAAAAATCTATTTTAAAGAAGTTTCCTCACCTTTGTTACTAACATCTTAGATTATAAAATCAGAATTTTTTTTTAAATTATAGTCACATTTTCTCTATTGCTGTTGCTTGCTTACTTTCTGCATTTCTCTATGTTGCACAGTTTAGTCAATTTCACTTTACAGCTCTCACATATTAACATGGTGCTGCACTATCTGGGTTGGAAACACTATCTGGGGAGCGAATAAGGGAATGTATTTGTTTTAAAAATGCTGTAGACATTGGGATTAAAAAGAAATGGAAACATTTCTATGGTTTCTCAACAGGGGGCCAAATGTGAGCTGTCAGTGCCCCACTTCAATGGCTTGAGTTATTAGATTCTTTAGGAAGATGGTTTAGCTCGTGTGTGTGTTAATATCACATCCAGGTAGTGATGGATGACTGCTTAGAAGACACAGCACCAAGGATTTTACTGTGGACAGCAACCCTGTAAGTGGGTGGAGGATCCACTAGATGGGGGTTTATTAGGTCTTTCCCATCTCTAATTTCTAGGATTCTCAAAAATCCACTTGTTCTCCTTTCAGGGGTGCTGGAACAATTTGTATAGTGGGGGTGCTGAGAGCCATTGAACCAAACTATAAATTCTGGATATAATGGAAACCACTTCAAGCCAGAGGGTGCGGCACCACCCCTAGTTCCAGCACTTATGTCTCCTTTGGAACGAAGGCCACCTGTGAGCTGCATTCAAGCTGTCCACTTGTGGATCCTAAGAACAAGTGTCCTCTCCAGATCTTGGACCCTTCTCAAAGTATTTGCTCTCTGAATGTTCCACTTACAATATTTGGTCTCCAAGTACTATACATTGTCCTCTCCATTATCAGTAATACACTCTAACAAAACTCCTTACCCACCTTATTCTTTTCTCACGTTGGAAGCAATGGTCCCCCCATGTTTTAAACTCAAATGGATAGGTTTTTTTGTAAACATCTTCATCTTATACAGCATCTCCACTTGCCAAATGTCTGCTCATCTCTGTGCACCAGCAACTGTTCCTTTAGGTCAGCACAGGGTAACTGTATCTGGCAACTAACTGCTGTGGGGGTAGGGAGGACCCGCCCCAAAGGCCTATTTGTTTCTTAACCTGGTTTTTGAAAATGACTTCACAATGGAACCGTCTATTCCTCCCTGCCCAAAATGATTTAGGGTCTGCAGTATTTCCCCCCACAAAATATTTCAGGAGTCAAAGCTGGGCCTAAAACTAGATACGAGCCCGAGCTACAAAATTCAGATATGGATTTTAACTCTCAGAAGTTTGTGGATGGCACATCTGTGGGTTCAGGTCTCTCTCTATGCAAAACCCTCTGCTATTGAAGTCAGTGGCGTGATGCCAGATGGTCCAGACTCTAAAAACTAGCATTATAACCCCTAGACACACCCGCTATACGTCCTTTCCTGTAGTCAGACCTTTCCACACAGAAATTAGTCTAGTAACAGAGACCCTCAAAGTTTGAAAAAACTCTTTTGACATAAAATGCATATTCATTTACATTATTTTAAAAAGCAGCATACATTAAAACACAGGATTAACATTGACCACTCTGAGGCCTTCCTCCTTCACTCAGCCCCACTATACACACAGAGAAAAGCTGAACCCTGGCAGAGGGACTTAGGAAAACTCTCTCTCTCTCTCTCTCCAGTAAGTTCAGAACCAGGCCAATTCTGGCAACCACAGAGATATTAAGAGATCAGTTTGTCTGAACTGGAAGTAAGACTGAGTGTTTTAGGAGCACATAGCTTGGCATAAACTGCACTTCTCTTAACACCGGTTGTAGACTTATACTCTAAGCATAGACCAGCCTGTCTGACCTTTCACCCACATAGCTGGGCTGTCTCTCTTGAGCAAGGCTTCGCAGACTAAGTCACAGCAGATATCTCTTGAAAGGTCAAGGTGTCCTAAGGTGCTCAGCTCTCCCCAGAGGCAGACAGTATCGGGAGGCCTTATCTGCCCACTCCCCTCCTCAAGATGTATCGTTTTATGGGGGAAACGGTTCATTTAAGAACAGGTGGATTAATGGCTTATCTTATTTGGTTATTTACACTTCAGATACAGCAACACAGTCCACTGAATATTCAGCACTGCAGTAGTTCTGCTTTGGATGAGCTTTGTATGAAAACAATCCATGAAGAAAAAAACAGCCCTTTTCCTCACCCCATTTCCTTGTGCCACCCTTACCAGGCCACTTGCGTCTGATGAAGTGGGCATTCACCCACGAAAGCTTATGCTCCAATACTTCTGTTAGTCTTAAAGGTGCCACAGGACCCTCTGTTGCTTTTTACAGATTCAGCCTAACACGGCTGCCCCTCTGATCCTTACCAGGATGTCAGCCTCCTGTTCTCAGGCCTTGCTACATTTACACCCAGTGCCTAAGGCAACCCCATTCTAACACTGCTGAAGCACAACACTGTTAAGAAGGTTACTTTTGTATTCCACGTAGAGATGAGAACACGATGTGTTATAACCACGTTAAAAGACTAGGGCCAAGATTTTCAAAAACAGATTTCTAAACAAGTGACCTGATTTGCGGAAAGGCTGAGCACCGAGCAGCTTCCACTGAGCCAGGTGTGGGATAGCTGTCCAGATTGCACCGATACAAACACAGCTTGGTGGTGTGGAACCACACACTTTCTGCACACACAGCTGTATGGTTAAAAAAACCTGTTATGTGAACACAATGTGAATTCTTTTATTGCAACCAGTGAACATAAGAACGGCCATACTGCGTCAGACCAGTGCTCCATCTAGCCCAGTATCTGGTCTTCCGACAGTGGCTGGTGCCAGATGCTTCAGAGGGAATTAACAGAACAGGGCAATTATCGAGTGATCCATTCTCTGTCATCCAGTTCCAGCTTCTGAAAGCAGAAGGTTCAGAAACACCCGGAACATGGGGTTGAACCCCTGACCATCTTGGCTAATAGCCATTGATGGACCTATCCTCCAGGAATTTATCTAATTCTTTTTTGACACAGTTATACTTTTGGCTTTCACAATATCCCCTAGCAACGAGTTCCAAAGGCTGACTGTGCATTGTCTGAAGCAGGGCCAGCTCTGGCTTTTTTGCCACCCCAAGCAAAAAAAACCAAAAAAAACCCAAACACACACCTGCGGGGCAGCCGGAGCGCGCAGCCCGCTCCCAGCAGGGCGCTCCCCTCCTCCGCACCGCCGCCCCCTACAGGGCGGCCGGAGCAGCAAAGCAAAAAAAAACAAACAAACAAAAACCTGCGGGGCGGCCGTTGCACCAAATCAGAACATTTACTCTGCAGGGGGCCAGTGTCAGATAATGCTACAGCCCTGCAAAACCTTCTAATGATGTCCTCTTTAAACATACTGAAGAACACATCTTCAAAGGGGTGATAGATTATATCTGCTACTATAGTTCCAATGGGATTTCCTAAATCTAAATAGAAGTTGGAAGAAACTGATTGCAGGGCTGGCAACAACAGAAGCTTAGAAACCTGTAGAATATGCTTACCACCCATATACAGCTTCCTGTCTGCTCTATGTCCCTCTCAAGGTTGCTCAAAGATCAAATCAGCAGCTTATTCGCCTCACTCTCCTCCCCCTGCCAAGTGTCTGTGAAACAGCTGAAACATTAACACTGGCTGGAGAAACAGTAACCAGTTCGAACTGGCTCTGCGCTAACTCTTTTGACCTATGCACACGGTTAGTAAGCAAGCAAGTCATCTTGAAAATGTAAAACGGGAAGCATAGGTGGTGCTGATAAATAGCTTTCCCTCTCTCCGTGCACAAAACTGCTCTGACTCCAGATTAATTTCTTACCACAAAAGTTACATATTTGAAAAGTGTTAAGTATCTTTCTCAAAAATAGCTCGTCAGGATGTCACCCTACCCCACTCCTAGAAATTAGTTTGATCAGATCATACAGGTCCTTCAGCTATTATTAAAGAACCCAAGGCAATCTGGGGTATTAACTCTACTGTCCTGTCCAAATTCCAACTTGGATAACTATGCTGTGCTTCCCTACATTTCTTCTGTAGTTTCAGGTGGATGCAGTATTGTTCACTTCTTGTTCTAAACTGTAATTTACTGTGGGCTATTTGACATCTGGCCTGTTTCTAACCTAGAGGTGTCTGCATTTCAGGGGTGCGTATAATGATCTTTTATATATCGTTTGTACATCACTTTACATTGTGAAGTGCTTATGGAACCTTCACAATGAAAGGAACTAGAGGTAAGATGACTAAAGAAGTGGATTTATACTGTACTAATGGCAATGGGTTTTTCTAGTGAATTCTCAAGCCAAGGCTACGGTTCCACATTACTGAATACGTTGTGTTGTCGGCGATATCGGGAACAAATAAGTAAGATTTGAGTAGAGGCTTCGTGAGAATATTTCTCTTTAAACCTTCTCAAATCTTACCCCATTTGTTCCCTATATCGCCTCTAATTTATATTTATTTTAAGAAGTGCCAGAATGTAACAGTCCCATTTAATACTCTGCCATTCCACTTCTTATAAAAAATTTGACATGCTCCGTCTGTGGATCTGGAATGTACAGAACTTCTATTGCATTTACCTTTCTACTTTGGTATCTCCCCTCCCTTAAAATGCTGCAACTCCTCAGCCAGCACTCCTGCTGCCTGATGTACTCCTTTTATTAACTCCAAAGCTGCAAAAAGCCTGGTAATAATGCAACCAGATTAAGAGGGGATATGATCAGAGTTAACAAAATAATGAATAGTATAGAGAAGGTAGATTGGGAGCTTCTGTTCTGTCTCTCAGCAAAAAGAAAAAAAACTGCATTCAATGAAACTGAAAGATGACAAATTCAAAACTGATGTTTCAAATGATGTGTGATTAGACTGTGGAACTCATTGCCACTAGATGTTGAGGCCAAGAGTGTAGCAAGATTCAAAGGAGGCCTGCACATCTATATTGATAAGAATATCTAGAGCTATAATTGTGCTAACAAACATTTTGGAAGGGATGTCAAACCTCATGCTTCAGCATTTAAGCCAATCTAATTATTAGGGACCAGGATGAGACCTTCATGGGGAGCATGTTATCCTACATTTGCCTGCTGTAGGGTTTCTGGAGCCTTCTTCTGAAGTGTCTGGTGTTGGCCATCATTGGAGACAAGATACTGGACTAGCTGAACTGTGGGTCTGATCCAGTACAGAAACTCAGAGTCAAAGTTTAACGTCAGAAGGGACTACCAGGTCAGCTAGTCTGACCTGCATATCACAGGCCACTAACCACCACCCAGCATCTGCGCACCAAAACCAACAACCAGAATTATACCCAAGTATTGCAGCCCTCAGGAGACTAAACTATTGTGTGCCATAGGCAGAGAACAGGAGGAACGAAGAGGCACCAATATCCAAAGCCCCTGCAATGGCATGGAATTGATTAAATGAGATCTATGCAGATGTTCCCAGCAAGTGACTTGTGTCCCAGGTTGTGGAGGAAGGCAAAAAATCCTATGTTCCCTTTGTGTAACCTGGGATCTGGTAGCAGGGGGCTGTGTAAATCTGCCTGTTCAAGAAGTCCTTGCATCCTCACTTAATGGACCATTTCTCCTCCCTCACTGTGCCCGAGTGCGAGGAATCACCTGAGCACCCTGAAAAACGCAGTTAATACTGCTCTTTATCAACAGAGGCCAATGTAGGACCATGTGAGACTAACTCCAATTTGCTCCCAGATCTGAGCCTGCTTCTTAGCATCTGTGGCATTCCCAGTGGGACATCAACCCATCCCCATGTCAAGTTCCAGTGAAACAGTATTACTGTGTAAAAACAAAGATTTTCATAATAGTTCTCCCTACAGATGTTAACTCTTGTCCATATTCTCTGTTGATCTAAATGGCCAGGCCTTCAGAAATGTATTCCCTTACTCAGCTTTAGAACTTGTTCTGTAGCTGAAAGAGAACATTAGGTATATAGTCTCTGTCTTAAAAAAAAAAAATCTAGACTACAGAATTCCGTCCACTTGGTGTTAAAGGATTTTTAGCTTTCTGCTGTGTTTGCCATTTTTGTGAGCACATTACAACTGATGCAGGTCAGTTTAGCAATCTCAAACATACAAACTCATATCTTGTACTTAAGCAACAAATATAGCCTGCTCCCACTGAAGCCAACAGGAATTTTGCCACTGACCTTTGCTGGGAGCAGGATCTCGCCCTAAGGCAGGATAGCACACCTTGGGTAATGTTATAAAGGCATAAGAGAACATGATTATCTTGAAATCAGTTACCTGGAATGCCTCATTGCTATTATGCAACAGACTTTACACTTTTTAGATCTGTTCATTTCTTGGATGCAACAGAAATGGCTGACTGAAAAATCACTAGTTGCGCCCAAAGTTCTAGTCATTCCATTATTATAGCTTTTATGATAGTGACAGTTGTTACAATTACAGTGGGACTTTGATTACAACCCTGTTTTCACATTCTCAACATTCTGAAAAACTCTCCTGGGGCTGAAGATTTCCATTTTAGAGCTCAGCCCTGAAGTAAATTTTTTTTTTAGAAAGTGAAGCACATGTTTTAAATTCTTTGTTAAATGATTAAAGAGTGTAGAGAAAATTATTTAAAGACTTTTTTTTGCTTAAAAGTAACCCAAAGACCACTGGAAAAACCTTACTCTGCATGCAAATAGACCTTACAAGTTACCCTGTGATGCTTGCAGACCACTCATGAATGTGAGTACCAACCTCAGGGCAGACTGTTACATACCAGGGCACAAACCACTCCAGACAGCCAGACACATGCATCCAACATATAGCCCAACATGTAACTGTTACGTTTGCAACATCTGTGTGTGACCTGAAGTGAAAGACATGTCACAAACTGGCCTTTCAACTCAAATGTCATCACCTAGGGGAGGTAGCTGCCTCAGCAGAAAAATACAGTATAAGATGCCACAAGTCTGCTGTTACAAATCACAAAAGACCGCTATTCTTGGTCACATTTAGGACAAGTCATTAATAGACTAAAATTGCCCAAAAGAGCACACAACTCAGAGCTGAAAAATGATAGAAATCATATGTAGGCTGACCACTCCCTATTGGGCTATGAATCAGTGGTGATTAACTTGTGTGTTTCTGAGAGTATATGGACTATATTATGCTTGTAAAACAGGCCACAGATATGTGAATTTCAGAGAGATGTACGTAAACTACTGCTGGATAGGGCACACTATGCCCCTTTTGAGATGTGTCAGATACATGTATCTGTACTAATGCCCCTTTTGGAGGGCACACATCCTGCCATAGGTACAGCTGTGGTGCAGAGATGGCTGCTGGTGCTCTCAGATGAAGAAGTTCCATTTTTGTTGCTATACATTTGCAGATCTGGCTCAAACCCTAAGCAATGACAGGCACAGGAAAGATGTTCTCAACTCACATAATATACCGGAAGTTTGAGTATTAGGCTAAGCAGGGTGGTTTAGCTTCATTGTACTTTTGGGGATAAGCGTACAGACAAGGTATCTACTTTTATAGCTAGCTCTGCACAAAAATATTTACTGTTTAAAATATGTTAGTGCCTCGCAACGAGTACTGCACTTAGTGAAACGTACTGTACCAATGTGGCATTTTTATGATGCACCTCTGACATCAAAAATTGTGACTCCCCTTTAAAAACAATTTTAACGTCCTGCATAGTTTCCAGAACACACACTTGAAACCACACCATGTTTACTCCATTCCTAGCCAGAGAAACTGTCTGTGTCAGTTCAGTTCATGGCCTGAATGTTGGTTGACACCTGCTCTGGTTTCCTCTTTCTAGGTCTCTGAGCCAATAAAATCACACAAGATCTATGAATACCTGATGCACAGCCTTATTAGAGTACATCTTTAATCCGCAAAACAGTAAGAGGAAAGAGGCTCATGTATAAAAAGATCATGCTTTGATTATCCTTTTATAGAAATGGCAATGATTTTCCAGGACACTGCAGACGAACTCAGGATTATGTCATGACTGTGTGCCAGGGATACAAGTAAAGTGGACAGTCTTATGAACATTTTATTCAGATCTTGAGGCTCAGGCTGTTTAAACGTCAAAGAAGTCTGGGTAACAGAAAGAACTTTGAAAACATTGCATACCTTGGTGCAGTGAGTTTGTTTGGCAGCTGATTTTATTCTTGCATTAATAAAAGTGTGAAAACAGTTCTAGGCTGCACAATTACATGTTCCGAAAAGTGACACTGCACCTACTTTTGGTGCCTGTGCAGTAGAAGGTTTGTGTGAAGCCATGAGGCTTGCTGGGTGTTATGCCTTCTAAATTCAGATTGATTAAAATCATCTGCATGGACTGTAGAGCAACCCTTTCTTCTCGAGCATCCTTTCCTTGGCAACAAGGGAAAGAATTTACATTTCTCTCCAATACACGATGATGACAATTTTGACAAGTATAAGTTCCCTAGCCCAGGTTCTCTAAATATCTTGAGCATAGGAAAATAAGTCCCTAGTTGAAGAGAAGTGGGGGCAGGAAGTGGTAACTGGTATGGAAGCAATAAACTAGGAATAATCATAAGAGGCAAGAAAGGCGGATTGTATTATTGCTAAGGAGTTCCAGCCTCGTAATGAATACGAATCTAATATCTTGAGGGTCTGGCAAGAGACACAAGAGGCTGTCCCATGATACAAGGGGGCTACTTCCAATTTGCTTTGATGGTAAATTGGCTTAGAATATGAATGGAAAAGATATATCCTGGGTAGAATGCTGCTTTCAGTATAAAATACCTACCCTGTTGGGACATTCTTGGAGGCAAGAACAACAAATCTTGATAGATTAAAAATAACAAAGCTTATTTAACTGTCTGGCTTTTAAAATATGTTTTCAATAAGGCCTCATACTGATGGGGTGATCAGTTAACTATGAAAGGAAGAGAACTTCAACTTGGATTTCAAAGCTTAGATCCTATTCTGGAATCTCCTTACTTTTTATTATTCTATCACGATAGCATCAAAAAAGCCCCAGTGTGGTAGGTGCTGCCCAAGCATATAGGAATGCATGATTCCTGTCTGGAAGAGCTTACGATCTAGCGTAAGAGAAGATGGAGCAAGTGAATGCAAGAAAGAAAAGGAGGGAAGGGAAGTCAAGAATAAATGTTTGTGTGGTTATGCAGACTGGATATGTGCACAACTCAATGGTTCTGAGTCATTTAAAAAGTAGTTAAATGTTTAAAATCAATAAATAACAGGCAACACTGGCTGTTGCTAAACTTGCAGGTCATCAGAAATGGTCTTGAGAAAGGATTTGAAGGAGAGCATATGACACAGATCAGTTCATATTATGTTGAGGCAGAGTGGAAGAAGGCAAGGAGATGCAGAAGTTGACAAATGGGGGTGTCAAAGCTGGCATTGCTGGTGGATCAGAGGGGCAGAGGATGAACAGGTAAGAGAAGACCAGAGAAGCATGGAGGAGACTTGGGAAGGGCCTTGAACACGGGAAGCTGGAGCTTGATGTGGTGAAAATCTGAATCTAGTGTTTTTTTAATTTTGTATATAGCTCAGCAAAGCTCAGACACCAGGCCCGTGATGCCAGGCTTCAGGCTGAAACCTGAGCTGCAGCCTCCACTCAGTAAAGATCACCAACCTGTCC